>NC_056628.2:25044708-25199708 GCF_002870075.4 Lactuca sativa
CAAAGGTTATGTCGAATCCCTAAGCATGCCAGATATCTTCAGCCAATTTGGCAGCTATCCAGTCTCTTTTCTTTTGCCTTGTGGCTGGGGAGTCATTTGAGTTATCAGAGGACATAATATCTTTTTCGGTTGGCTTTTGAGGAGATTTTGGAGGACATTGAATTGGGGATTGAGATTGATGTATTCAGGGAGATGCAAATTTAGAGGTTTCTTCGGTAGTGGTGATGTCCACTATCTTTGATATTCCCCCTTTTGAGGTAGAAGGCTTCGCTTTCTCCTCAAATAAAGCTTTCAATTCATCCAGTTAGGAAAGGACCCTGGCAAATTGGAACACAACTTTCCCGTTAACATCATTTTTTGTCATTAGGGTTGGGTTCTTGATGTATTCAGAGAGATCTTTGCGGACGGTAAGAGTTTCAGTTAGTGTTTCCTTGGCTGTGATCGAGCGTCAAAGACCTCTGATTGTTTCTTGAAGTTCTGCATACCCTACTTTCATAGGTATTGTGAGTTGCGTTAATAAGATGAGTGGTTTTCTATTGTTGTTCTTCGGTCACTTTTTGAAATTGTTCCTTGAGAGCTTTAACCTTGGTAATAAACTATTGTTCCTTCTTCAAAAATTATTTATGATCCTTTTTTCTTTGTACATCAAGAGACGCAAGCCCCTGTTCAATCTTCAAAAGTACTTGTTGGGTTGTATGCTTTTAACGAGCCTCAATGTGAAGAATTCCTTCTTCAAGAGATTGAAACATTAGGGAAATGGAGTTTGTTGTGGTTGAATTGTAGATTGTGGTGGTTGTTGTTGAGATGTTTGAATGGTGGAAAGAATTTGATCGATTTTTCTTTGAAGATCAAGAAATTCTTTCCTTGATACCATGGTCTTCTTTTTCTTCTTTTTCTCCTTAAGATTGGAGGTAGAGAGTTGGGATCCACTCGATTCCTCAAGGTCGATGAACATAGGAAAGTCTTATGCAACTAGTTCCTTATTCACCTCGGTATAATTTTCTTCGTCCTGATCGAGGAGTGGATCTGTGGTGATTCGCACTTCAGTGCTCCCTTAGAAGCATCTCTTTTGTGTTGATGAAGAAGATGGCGAAGGAGGAGAGCGACGTTTGGCGCCTCCAATCTGCGACCCTTCTCCAGTATGAGCTTTACGAATTGTTTCTTCCATCATCAACATCCAAGCTCTCGTTTGGGACAGATCATGAGCTTTCTTCATGTTGACGATTATTTAAGCTATGTATGAGGCAAGTTGACGATTTGCTTCTTCTTTCTTTTGTTGGATCTGTAGGGATTGATCATTTCTTGCTTTGATTGCTTGTTTATCATCCTTAAACTTCTAGATTTCTTCGTCAGTGACTGGCCTATAGTTCATCCAATTGTCACCTGAAAAATGAGAATATGCACTAGTTACCACCGGAGTGTCCCCCGGGTTCGCAATTCCTTCCCTAATGAGGCTCCTCGTGCCTAATCCGCTTGATAGTAATGTAGGCAATATAGGATTTCTAGATCTTCCTTGGTCTCCTTGGTCTATAACCAAGTTTGGCCTCGGATCTGTTATGGTTGGGGTATTTGAAGGACCCTACAGTGTAATATATGTTTGTTGTGTATGTGTAAGTGAAACAAAATGGAGTTCAGCTCCTGTAGGGTAAAAATGTGTTGTTGATTTCTCTCGGAGACGTTGGGAGGTTGATCCACTTGGAATCCTGATTGGGTTCTGTTTCTAATCGAGCGTGCTGAAACCGATCCACTTGATGAACCAGAGTTGATGGATAGGGGTCTTTCGGGTGACTCAACATTGAGTCCAATGGCTACCGGGGACTTTTGAGAGTCTCTAGTATGGGCCTTGTGATGATTTTGGCCAGTGGGGGAGGTAGTATAAGCTCTTCGCTTCCTTATCAGAGGTTGAGAGTCTTCAGGTTCTTCTTCATTCAAAGGCTCTCCAGTATGATGAGGTTCGGATGTCGGATGAACCTCAGTGGATTGTTTAGTAACTACAAACGTTTTCCTCTTGGTTTTAGTTTTCTCAACGACATTAGAAGCTTCCTTCCTTGAAATATGTTTGTTACGATTTCCCTTTGGTCTAGTGATTAGGTCAATGGATTTAGGCAGGGTAGAATGATATGGTAGTACATCGTTCGTAGCCTCCATGCGGTTAGAGACAAAATGGGTGATTAGTCCTACTTCTGTCAAGATATGTAAAAGAAGTTGTTTAATTGGAAAGAGAGTACCTTTTCAGTTCACGACAGAAGAAGAAGTTCATGTTCGCCTTAGACTGATGTTGGTTGCGGCAAGATGGTCTTTGAGTCACAAAGACGAAAAGCGGGCAGAGGTGACTTCGGTGAGGCCCGTTCTTGGTTCATTCCTTCCAACATAGGTCAAGAAGTCGTCCCATAAGATTGAACCAAAATCCATTGGTTCGCCGGTGAAGATACTCCATAAAAGATACATGAATTGCTTTCCCATGTCATCTGTGCCGCCATTTCTACCGGAAAGGCATCGAATGAACTAGTGACACACAAATTGCCACACAGTTGGAAGTTTTTCCTTTTGTAAATCTACAATCCCTTTTAATTTGGATTGATAGCCCATCCGATACAGGGCTTTGAAAACTTCTTCATTTGATGTAATCTTGAAGACGGTGTATGGAGGTACCCAGAGATTAATTAAATCAATGAATTTGGCCGTTGTGAGCATCACCATCGAATCATTAGCAAGAATGAAGTTGATGATTTTAGGGTCATCTAGTGATCGGTAGGCAGAGAAAACACATTTGAACAGTAAAGGCAGAGGAACAATGTCAACCACTGAGTTGATACATTGAAGAGAAAGTATTTCTTCATAAATATTTTCATAATCTTGATCGGTTTATCATAGAAGTAATGGTATTGAAAGATTCATCGATAATTGATCGGAGCAATTGTCAGTTCGGCGGTTTTCACAGTGGATGTTGAGTCGGTTGGTTTTGCTTGTTTCTTGGAAACACCCGATTTCACCATTTTTGGTCAAAATTTTTTTTGAAGAACTTGTCGAAATTTTTTTGTGTAAGCGGATAGAGAGAAAGAACGTCAGAGAATCAGAGAGCATAAAATCTTTCTTGGGAAGAAGAAGGAGGGATTTATACCTCCGAATTTTAAAAGATATTCAATGCGGTAAATTTTTCTTTTTACAGTTGTAACCAGGAAGATAGAGGGGTTTTAACCGGTTTTGATAATAATTAATTTAAGAAAAGAAATTCGGAAATTACCCACATTTAATGCTAAATGGGCGCATTAAATGAATGGAATGATGAAATGGGTAATTGTGGGTTGAGGTATAGTAGTTACTGTTAAAGACGTAGGATAAACGTTTTGAAAATTCATCTTTTGGTGGTAAAAGTTTTGAATAGTCACCTTAATTTGGGTTTTGGTAAATCTTTTATTAAAAACAGTAATCTCTTTTTATTTTACTTTAAATGGAAATGAATCGGTTTTTGAAAACGTAACGTTAAGTTATAGAAACATAAATGAATGGAATAAAAATATTCCTTTGTAAAAATTAAATGTTTCAGTTCATTGAATAGCACACCTAAAAACTTTATTTATTGCCAAACAGGAAAAACAGACGTCATGTTCTTGAAAGAAAAGAACTGAAGTGAAATCGATTGATCATGACTGCGATAACTTAAGCACTATAGAGAGACTTGATCATGAGGTTAGACATAAATATCGGCAGAATTTCGTATACGCCCTTCCTAAGCAGCTAAATATCATATTTGTCCAGACTAAACTATAAATATCGTATTTGCCCTTCCTAATGTTTTTTAATATCATATATACCCAAATCTATTTTTTAATATATTTTTTTATTGATTTATAATTGTTTTTCATAATATTAAATCATTATAAATAAAATACATTATGAATGGACAATAATACCCTTCCTACTAATCTCCAATACAACACATGATTCACAACTTTATGGATCGATTCTGCCAAAAATCGTTTTACCCCATAGCTTCTCAAATCACGATCGAGCCTTCCCTTCCATGAGGCTTCCGATCTTTGCATCCAATCGCTACATATAATCGATCATTAATTGATTCCAGTTGGTTCCTCTGTTATCTGATACACACACGCAGCAGGTTGCAGCTTCCTTCCTTCTGTATGTAGCTTCCTTCTGATCGTAGCACAATTTCGTGCTACATCGCGCTATGATCAGAAGGAAGCTAGATACGGAAGGAAGGAAGCTACAACCTTCTGCATGTGTGTATACGATAACTAGGGAACCAACTGGAATTAATGATTTTATATGTAGTGATTGGATACAAAGATCGGAAGCCTAGGGAAGGGAAGGCTCGATCGTGATTTGAGAAGGTATGGGGGAAAACGATTTTTGGCAGTATCGATCCATAAAGCTGTGAATCGTGTGTTGTATTGGAGATTAAGAGGAAGGGTATTATTGTCCATTCATAGTGTATTTTATTTATAATGATTTAATATTATGAAAAACAATTATAAATCAATAAAAAATATAAAAAAATAGATTTGGGTATATGTGATATTAAAAAAACATTAGGAAGGGCAAATACGATATTTAGAATTTAGTCCGGGCAAATATGATATTTAGCTATTTAGGAAGGGCGTATATGAAATTCTGCCTAAATCATAAATAGTCTTCAGTAATTAAAGGATATCGAGGAGGCATTTATGAAATCTGTGCTCAAAAGTTAAACTTAAAAGGGAATAAAAAATTATATCATGGAAAAATACATGTGCTTCAAAGACCAGATGACGAGATGAATGAAGCAAATCTATTTGTTAGATGCAAAGACTAACAGTCTTCACATTTTATTCATTCAAGAAGAATTGAGGATCTGGATTCGTAATTCATAGCATTTCTAAGAAACCATTAAGTTTAGTTGAATCAAGTGCTTTTGTGAAAACATATGCAATTTCTTCATGGGATGGAACATAAATGAGTTCGATATTACCTTTTAAGATATGATCGTTGAGAAAATGATATCGTAGCTCAATATGCTTCGTATTCTGTCTCTACGGTGGAGAGTGAGAAACAGGTTTGTTTTCTTAAAGACCAACTCACCAGTCTTCAACCAAGGAATTGACATCCTCCTGAAGTGCTCTTGCGGTCGACAAAACAACTTGCATGGTCTGATTCTGTAAGACTTGCAGAATGAAGTCGTTTCCTGATGGGTACCAAATCCTTAAAGCTTTAGTCCCTTTGAGATATTTGGCACGCAAACCCGTTGCAAAGACTATGTCTAGTCTACTTGTGGTTAGTGCAGTAGAGAACCAATCATTCATCTGTATACTTTTGGATCAACAGACTCCCCGGTCGAATCTACGACAATCTTATAGCCAAAGGCCATAGGAAACTTTACCGAGGAACAATTATCCATTAAATATTTCTTTAGCAACTCCTTAGTATACTTTTCTTGATGAATGAAGATTCCTTGAGGAACTTGCTTGATTTGAAGATTGTGAAAGAAGTTAATCTCTTTATTCTTGCTCATTTAAAATTTACTAGTCATGAGCTTGATAGTAGTCGTCTACCATAAATTGATCAGTTGAACCGAAAATAATGTCATAAACATAGATTTATACAAGCGTTAGATGCTTTTCACTTGAACGTCGAAAGAGGGTAGGATCAATGACCCCACGCTTGTATCCAGATTTGATAAGAAACTTAGAGAAAATTTCATACCAAGCTCTTGGTGCCTGCTTCAATCCATACACAACTTTCTCCAATTTGTAGTAGTGATGAGGAAGCTCAATATTCTTAAAATCTAGAGGTTGTTGTAAGTATACCTCTTCTTTTCTGTTCGCCATTGAGGAATGCACTTTTTACATCCATTTGATTTACTTTCTCATTTTTGTGTGCCGCATACGCCATGAAGACGTGTATGGCCTCTAGCCTTGCAACTAGAGCATATGTTTTCTCATATTCAATTCTTTCCAATTGGATATAACCCTTTGCTACAATTCCAGCTTTGTTTCTGATAACCACACCTGAGTCATCTAATTTGTTGAGAAATACCCAGTGAGTTCCAACTATGGTATGCCCTTTTGGTTTGGGAACTAGTTTCAAAACCTTATTTCTTTCAAAGTCCTCAAGCTCTTCTTGCATTTCAACAATCCATTCATGGTCCAGAAGAGCATCTTTTATGGTTCTGGGTTCCGTAGAGGACATGAAAGCTGCATAATGACAATGTTTAGTTAAATCATTAGAAGAGCGAGTGTGTATTCAATTTAATTTTACAATGAAATCTTGGCTATTAATTGGGAAATATGCGAGATCTAATTTCCTTTTCCAATAACTTCTTGGCTTCATCCTTTGGTGACAAAATTCAGAAGTATTCAATTTCGGTCTCTTGTTTTTTTAGAGTTTGCATATAGAAACAAATATGGGAAATGAGTCATTAGAACTGTAAATTTCATTACATGGGGAACATTGTATATATTCAAAGATGTCTAATTTTACTCCTTCTGGAAGACTTTTGATACTTACACTTGATATGATTGTGGCTTTTTCCATGACAGATACCTCGGAGGTGACCTTTGTCTTAGATGAAGGACGTGATACTATGATGGGTGTAGACATCACATTATTCACAATCGGAACAGCTTTTGGTGACACATTTGGACTTTTTGCTATGATTTCCATGTCATATTCATATCCCGATCCAATCCAAAGTGATGCAACAACTGGTGTCGAATGACGATTTTTATAGACTCCCTACGTTTTTTGAACGATCTCTTCAATTACATAATTATTGCTTCATTCGTCTAGTTTATCGAAGTGACATTGGATATCTTTTGGATATGTCTTGCCATTGATGGGATCAAGGAAAGATCTATTAGGTGGGACATAAGGGTTGTCAGCATCGAACCTCGATGGAGATTTGTCTCCGGTATTGAAACCACTTGACCAACCCCAGTTATAAGTATTATCTGCGGATCCATTATTAACAAGATTTTTTTTATTGCTTCTTGTTCAATGAGCAGTTTTTCATTTAATAGATCCAAACAAACATTCTTGGCTCGGGCTAAATCCCGTTGATTAAAATCAACATCTAACGTAAATTCATTAAGAAACCTAACATCTTTTTTTAACAAAAAAAATCCCTTTCTAACAATGTCCCTAAGCTTCTCGTCTTCTAGTTGACCTCTCAAGTGATACAACTCTTGGGTCGCTATGTTCTTTTCATATAAGGATTTGTTATATTTTGTAAATACTTAAACGCGTGTTTGAGTGATTTTATCTATGTGAGGTTCACAATATTTCAAATTATAATGATTAGAAGAGATCGTAAGTTTAACCTACTCGATGATGTTGATGCTTCCTCCACGTGCCATGAAGCAGTAGTTCTTCTTCAACTTTGATGATCCATCTTTGGTATATCATTCCTTCCTCACAACTAAGCACAACTTTCCTCTCTTTCTCTCGGTATCATATTCCTAGTCTTCATCCCAGATGACCAAATTTGATGGTCCCTTAGCATATGCGCAGCAACGATTTCTCTTTCTCCTTATCTTCTGCCTCTTGTGCCATTCTCAAATACAATGTTGTGTATTTCACCACATTAGATTTACGATCCCCTGAGAAGTGGTTCTCTTTGTGACATTTATGGTAAATGATAACATCTTCTTTCTTTTCTTCACTGGTGAACGAGGTTTTAGAGGGTTTATCTTATTGTGGAACTTCGGTGGAGTTAGTAAGCATCAAGTGTACATGTTGAGATTGAGGTTGATAAGGTGGATTTCTTGGGAATCCTGAAGGATGACTAAAGTTATGATGTGAGTTGTTCTGTGGGTTCATATTTTGGTTAAAGGGAGGTCATGTAAACTATTGGTTTTTGTGGTATATGGGATGAGGGAGTTAGTTGAATTGTTGACTTACGAGGGATAGAGAATTTTGAAAAGCTTCTTCATCATCTAGATCCATGTATTGTTTGTATAACTATGGAGAATAGTAATGTGAAGATGGATAAGAGGATTCACCAAATTGAGAGAGCTACGGTGATCTGTTGGTAGTCTGGAGTGAGTAAGCAAGCAAAGAAAATGGTCCTCCTAGATCCATGCAGTATTTCATCATAGTTGATTCTTGGGCTTGGAGTTCACCATAAAGTTTACACACACACACACACACACACACACACACATATATATATATATATATATATATATATATATATATATAGAAAGAGAGAGAGAGAGAGAGAGAGAGAGAGCGAGAGAGAGAATTTTGATCTTGATGTTGCCTTGAACAATCATATTTACCACTATCCACTATCTTCGTAAACTATTCAAAAACTAAAGGTTTGTTTCATGGTTGCTTTGTATGGTGCTTCTGTTTGTGATTCTTGTGATGATGAGGTTGAATCTCTTCAAGGATTCATCAAGACTTTGACCAGGAACAGGTTTGAAATTGTTGAAGTCCTTCAAAGTCGTGGTTAGCTTCTTGTATTGAGCTTGTTCAGCTCATTCATACATGTTCTTGAGAATATATCCCAGATCTCTTTCGTCGATTTACTGTTGATGATCAGATCATAATTATCTGGTGGAACACACATGATATCTCATGAAAAGCTATCTCACCTTTTTCCATTTTATCAATGTCACTAACAGTGGGTCTGGTTATGGTGGCTTCGCTACCATGTCTGATTACAGTTTCATCTTTAATTGGTGTGAGGACTGGAACATGGGGTCTATCTTAAATAGATCTACAAACTTCTTTACCAAGTCTTCGTAAATATGTCTCCATTTGTTGTGACCAATGATGATATTCACTTATGACAAGTATTGGAACACGATTACAACCTCCAACGTTGTTAGAGATGTTCAAAGAGTAATGTTGTGCAGTATTTCTATAAAAAGATGAGCTAAGTGGTATAGAAAGACTTTTAAATCATAGTTGTTGTAAAAGATTTTAGGGATTTTCTAAAAAAGTTAAAAAGAAACCACTATAGATCTGATACCAATTGTTGAGAGAAGAACATATCGTGGAGATTATAATACGTAATTAAGTTAAACTCTTGGTCCTTTGATTAGCTCAATAATAATTTATATGCTAAATTTAAGAGCATTTTATATCAAAGAATATAAAAGTAACATTAACTAAATAAACATAAACAAGTAATTATAATTACTTTATTGAATCTTTACTAAGCTTACTTTCAAGCTTGAAGTCAATAAATGATGAAAAACAAAAGGATAAATGGAGATAAAGAGACTTGTATTCAAGTATAAACAATTACAAGATAATGGATAAATCTGGACACACTTTTAAACAAACAATGAAGCCCTCTATTTATAGAACAACCTAGATAGTATAGAAGTTGTGGTTGTGCAGACTAGTATACTTTCCACACAAGTTCTGATAGAATCGTCCAAAAGATCTATGTGGATAAGATTGATAGCTCATACCTCTTTGCAACATATCAGTACAAAATGGGCTTCACTTCTTCGCATATATTCTTTATCTCCAAGTTCTCAATACATATTCGGACTCAACAAATCTTCACATAAGACACAAGAAACGTACTTCCCATAACTCAACATAGATGAGCTTCGCATTTACTAATCTTAAAAAGACTTCGCATGTTACCATAACACTTTAGCCGCCGAGGGTCACTTCATGTATCAAAAATAATGGTATAGCATACTAATTATCTATGCAACTAGCCGAACAAGAAAGTCTTAAATTTGATTTTTTTTAACCAATTGAGAGGGATTACATTCTTCAAGTTAATTTTACAAACAATTTATTTTTTCAAGTAAATTATGTTAGATTTTGGGTCTAAGAATATCAATAATAACTAGGATAATTCCAGGATAGCTTTTGGAAAAAACTTTCCCAAATTATCAAGTGTATCACGAAATCTGATTTGGCATAATCCAAGAAAAATTGATTTGGAATTCAAGCTTTATTTTTAAATCCGAAACACATATGTGCATTACTATTTTGCATATTTAGAGATACGTAAAAGATATAGAGAAGACAAATGTTTGGTTATTGTATGTTCTAACCTCTATATATAACTTCCATCTTCCTTTTTATACATGGAAAATGGCGGTTAATGGCAATTATAAGGATAAAACTGTTGCCATGTCATCAAAACAAAATTAATAGGTTTTGGCGGGAAATATGCATGGGCCATTTTCCTCTATGGATTTGCTCCTTGGACCTCGCTAGAGGAGCTGCCCCTTGGAACCTTGTCCCTAGATGCATTTCCCAAGGGCCCCCATATTACCGAGTCCATCTTTATAACTCTGAGTGTGCACCCCGAACCTCTAATATCAGATAATAAACAGAACTCAACATATTTTGATAGTAATACTAACTACATTAAAATATGTTGATAATAATAAAATCACCAACAAGTTGTACGACCCTAAAATGTGATATGGTGAAAATATGTAAACAAACTCATGGGGATTTAAATAACTTCTTTAGTAGTTTTTTGGGTAGAGTCTCACTAGTCATTGATGTTTGCACCACTTCAGATGGAACCACTCTATCAATTATGTGTGTCATGGTACATTGTATCTATTCAAAATCATGGTTAATGAAAAAATGAATCTTTGTTTTGAACAATTTCCTCACCTAAATGAGTGTGAACAAATATATAAAATTTAACTATAATCATGAACACTTTTAGTAGAAAAGATAAAATGTTTTGTATAACACTCGACAATGACATTAATAATATTAACACAATGAAATAAGAGAAACGAGCTTTGAATCCAATATGTGGTGGAAAGTTTTATCATGTACATTGTTGTTATAATATTTTCAACTTAGTGGTTCGAAATGATGTTTCATTAATGGAAACTCATCTTTTCAAATTAAGATCATTAAATTAGTCAATTTTAGAAGCAGATCTATTGAATACAAAATATACAAACAATTTTTAAAAAGTATTTGAAAAATAGTTTTAAAATGGTTGAGGATTTTCCAACTTGGTGGAGCTCTATTTATATAATGATTGATCATTTATTAAAATAGTAAGAATGATTTTCCAAATATAATAGAGAACATAGTAGTCATGGTCCGGAAGCGAATATTACCTGCTCCATTGGACTCTTCTTCATGAGATGCATATGGGTTTTAAGAATACTATATCAAGCAAGGTTTAGGTTTTCACTAGTATTACTCAAATAATAAAAACATTATCATATTTGAAGGTTTAGGTCCATACTGTAAGCAAATTATTTTACAAATGATGGATACACTTGTAAAATATTTGAAAAGTTTCCCATCGATTTTTATGATTAATTTGGAATTAAATCCATATGTAAAATTTAAAGGTAATTGATAGTCTAAATAGTCGATTGTAACGTCCCGATTTTCAACCCGAAATTTTCATTTTATTTATTCAAGTATATCAGATTATGATTACATTGTACTTACGGTCTACACGTTATTTCGTTAACTCAGGCCTATGCGTACTTATGGCTTACACATCATTTCGTCCACATGCGGACGTATAGGATCCCGGCCTCTTTAACTATTCCATTTATCGTCCCCTATCTAAGTCTAATATCACAAAAATTACACACATAGAGATTTCACTCTAGATTCTACTAGTAAATGCATATTTATACTTTCTACTATACCAGTTTACATTTAAGCACATAGAGACTATACTCTCAACTCTATTCTAGAAAATCTCTATCCTAATATACATAGGCATGTATTTTACTACATAATATACTGAGATAACTCACCTGGATAATTTCTCTATAGATTAACAGGTTTCTAGGCAATCACACTGGTGGGCAACGTGCCTAACGAGTATTAAACTATAATACTATGACTAATTAATATATGTTAAGGAAAGTTACATCATTCATTAATCCCAATGAATACTGAGAGTTCGATCAAATAAGGATCAACCAGGCCGGATAGTTAAGAGACAAGACCGTTTTGGCATATAACTTTTCTGAAATCCAACAACCAAGCTAACGTGATCATTCTAGACACCTCTCCCATAAGTAGATCAATCAACATTATAACTGGAATTACTGATAAATCTAATTTATATATCCATAATAATGACTATGTATATAACTATAAGTTACACTTGAAGCGTAGCTTAACTTAAAGGGATCCTAGCGAAAATCGGGAAGATCGTAGGCAGGGCTTCGATACCGAGCACTTCTATTTTCCTGGCCCACTTCCTCAGAGCTTCACTAAAGTGGAGTTCCTCAAACTCCCAGAAATACCCCAAAAGTCAAATCTTGGAGAGACAGAGAGAGAGAGAGAGAGAGAGAGATGAGAGGTTTTGGGGTGAGAAGGGTGTAAGAAATTAAAGAAACCAAAGACATATGTTTATACTAGGTGTGTGCGCGCACCACAGAGGCGTGTCGTGCATGTTGTCGGGGATGATGACATGGCTTTAATCAGAGGGTGACACGTGGCAAAAACATGGTGGGTGGCGTCATACTGTCTTACCATGCCATGCGCCTTGTCGGTACCCGCATAGACTTAATATTCCTCAAAAATATGTATCTCCTTCGTTCGGACTCCATTTTTGACCTTTATATACATACGTAGCTATCGACGAGATCTACAACTTTCATTTCGATTACGTTGGTTAATTCTCACTTTATTTTTAAAGTTATATTTTTAACAAGCTTAGATTGTTAAATCTCGTATGAAAATCATAACTCTCTCATGCAATATCTATTCTCGACTGTTTTTATATCGACGAGATATTCAATTCTCGTTTAGATTGTTTTTCCCAACAATCAAACGATCTTAATTTCGGTTTCTGTATCGCAGGCTACTATGCTACCACTTCTAGATATTATAACTTCCTCTTATGAAGTCTGATTTGGACGTTCTCTATACGCACGCTCTCAGTTTTTAGATTACTATAACGTTTTTTAAGACTATTTATCCTAAATAATTTTCTATCAAAAACTTTTATTTACGTGACTGGTCGTTTATAGTATAAGGCGAAAATAAGGTATTACACGATAATATTTTTAAATTAAATTGGTTTGATATAATTAAAACATAGTAAGTTTTTAAGATACTATTAATCAAATATATTACACAAGTCCTCCTCTTGGCCCGAGTTGAGTAAAAAAACGTATTTTCTAAAAATCTTAATCCACTCGGTCGAGCGGAATCCCTTCAAAAAATCGACTTGGTTAGAAGACAAAACAAGTTATATTTTTAAACTGTTGCACTCTCTTTTATTCATAAAATTCGGAACATTCTTTGTGCATCTCCGCTATTTTTGAACAAACACTCTTATACCCCTAATAAATCTTAAGTTTTCTTCTAAAATCAAGTTTGAAATGTATGGTTAATTGGTTATACCACTTTTATTTGCTCTCCTTCGGATTATTGGTATGAAACAACCATCTTCTTTCCCAAAACTCCGTTAGAGCTCAACAGTGGAGAAAATGCTAGTTTTTCGACAAAAAATCTTGAGAAATCTTCAACCTTTTGTAGGATTAACATGGGAAGGTTGATTGCAAGCAAGAAGGGTCATCAAAACACAAAATTTCATCCCCAAATTTTATAAATCCCTTCAAATTGTGTTCTTTAAATTTTGCATATTCAATTGTTATGATGAAATTGCTAGTGGTGCTGTGCTAAATTAGGATTATACTTGCTATTAGGTTATAATAGTAGACTTATATATCGTTAGATGTACTTAGTTTGGTTTTGTGTGAAAAAATTAGTTTGTGGGTTGACTTTACGTTCATTTTTGGGAGCATATCCATTTTTTTTCAAATATATAATCCCAAAATCGTCCCTTAACATAAGCTTTTGTAGAAATTTGGGTGGAAAATGCCAAAAAGGCAAATAATCCCATAAAATCGGAGTCCCACTCTCCTTCTTGACCACCCAAACCTCCAAATAAATTTAGGTATCAACTTTATACACAAGCGTCATGAATAGATTTTCTGAATCTTTGCTCATAAATTACTTTAACATACAAAGTTTATAGACATAAATACACTTGTCGATTTGTTAATCTTTGAAAAAATTCAAAACTTTTTTTGTAAATATTAGATGGGAAGACCTTAATTTATTAGAGGTCGAGGTGGGATAACACATCCCACCTACAAGTTCCTTTAATCCATGTAGTTCGGTCCTAAACATTGATATCTACAAATCGACTCACAAGATCAATTTATACAACTTTGATATGAATAACATCGCTTGCTAAATCGTGTTCAATTACCTTTGCATGATCATCTATGAATCAACTTGCTACCATAACTCTTTTCTAGAAACCCTACACTCAGTCGGATATATTCTTGTTGAGTTTTGGAAAAAAATTTCCAACTATTCCTCCTATAATGAAAGAAATACATGAGCTTCACAAATTGTCCACCCTATCCTAAAGGTGTTGTATACGATTTTTCTCATCTCTTGCCCCCTATCCCCCCTCCCCCCACCCCATAATATGAAGAAATAAATGTCACTACTAAGAAGTTTTAGCTCCTTTTGTTGATGAAACAAAAGGGACAATCCCAACCACACTTAGTGTCTTGGTTTTCACATAACCTCTTAAAATCCAAGTCAATGTGCAAATGAAAATCAGTAATGGAGGCATGATCACTATCATTATCAAGTATGTTGACATCCAAATTCCTCCCAATGAAATTTGCATTGATGGTGTCAGCCTTTTGACCATTCTCATCCTAAAACACACAAAACTATTCAAATTTGCACAAAACAGTCACATATGGTTTGTTAGTGTTCTATCAATGCTAAAAAAGAGCCGCATCTCCTCATCACATCCACAACTAAAAATCTTTTATAAACAAAAAGTTGCACTGCTAACCAGAAACCATCTCCTCGTCATATCTGTAACTAAAAATCATTGAAAAATAAAACATTGCATCACCAGCACCAACTAGAATCCCTGATCTAATAAAAATGAAAACATAGATATTGATGTTGAATTCAACCATTCACCATCATCGAGAGCCCCGACTTCACTCCATCATAGATAAGCGTCCTATACTACAGAAGGTGCCTCCGCCTTATCCTCTGCTCCACCCTTTTGCAAGCAATATATGGGCAAATTTGGCTATTTGTGTTTCGTTTTAGAACCCTACGAACATATAGATTATGGATACGAATTACCATGATTTCTACCTAGACTTCCATAATTAGGCGAAAATGATGTAAAGCCCAACAAAGTTTTCAAACCATTCAAAAAACCTCAATCATGTTTTTTCTGTTCAAGAAAACCCAACGAATTTAACCTTTTGTCTAAAAAGTCCAACAAAATTCCAAACCATTCAAAAAATCCCAGTTTTGTTTTGTTTAAGTTTGTTGGGCTTTTTTTGAATAGTCAAAACATGATTGGAGTTTTTTAAACGTTTTGGAAACTTCGTTGGTCTAACAAGTCATTTTCCCGATACGGTAATAAGCCACGTCATATGTTTCTCTTATTTGACTTTCAGGAAAGTGTAACTTAGTTGGGATTTTTAGACAAAATGTTAAGTTTGTTGGGTTTTTTTGAACAAACAAAACATGATTGGGGTTTTTTGAATGATTTAAAAACTTCGTTGGGCTCTTAAATCATTTTCCCTCCATAATTATACTATAACACATACTGGTCTACAACAGGCAGTTGATACTAGGTGGAAGGCTTAAGACACTCATTGAGCTACACATGACACCTGGTGGGAAAAATAGACCACTCTTTTTTCCAGTGAAGACAACCGTTGGTAGGCCCACCAACACTACAATGAGTCGATCCAAAAACATAATGATGATATAGACTATTATATGTCCTTATTGCAAGGTTTTTTTTTATCAATCAGCCTTATTATCATCCACAACCACCACCACCACTTGGTTATAGTGAGGATATGCACCATTATATGTTCTCATTCTAAGTTGTATGAAGCTGGAATTCTTTGAAGATTGGTCAAGAAAGATGGTTGTTTGTAATAACCACATTGTCATATGTATACATAATTCTAGAAAACTCCAATTAGCATGAGGTAAAGGAGTGAGTTTAAAAGATAATGTCTAGTTTAACATATATTGTTTCTGAGGAGTTAACCTAACTTTTTCTTGGTTGTTGGTGATCATTTCTATCAAGGGGTGAAAAATATCATCACAATGTTGGGACAAATTTCTTCCCATATTCTAAAGTTCATAGAAATTTGTAGAAAATTTGTTACAATGAGTTCTTTATATTCCTGGAAACCCTATAGGGAGTAATTCAACATTTTCTATTTATGATTCTGAAACATTGGGTTTTAGAGGGTTTAAATGGTCATTAATAAGAATAAAGAATTTTAAAATTACCAAAATTAAGTAGTTTATAAGTATTAGAGTATAATAATTCAATATATGTGTTGAAGGAAAGAGGGATTCATCTTAACTCATATTGGTAGTTGTGCCTTGTTATTTATTGTCACATGTGAGTTACACTAACTTACTTATTATGCTGACCTTGCAAGACTATATAACTATGTGTAATGTCAACTAGTTCACAAAAGAAGATGAAAAAGAAGAGGAGGAGGAGGAGGAGGAGGAGGAAGAAGAATAAGAATAAGAAGAAGAAGAAGAAGAAGAAGAAGAAGAAGAAGAAGAAGAAGAAGAAGAAGAAGAAGAAGAAGAAGAAGAAGAAGAAGAAGAAGAAGAATAAGAAGAAGAAGAAGAAGAAGAAAAAGAAGAAGAAGAAGAAGAAGAAGAAGAAGAAGAAGAAGAAGAAGAAGAAGGGGGCACAAATTATAATTCTTACTTATGAGAAAAAGGTGAATAAGGGTTTGTTCCTTAATGTGTCCTAAATTATACATATTTTAAAGGAAAATTCATATACTTATATATATATATATATATATATATATATATATATATATATATATATATATATATCCCAGGCTAGAGATCGATACTTTAGAGGAAGTCACACTGCAATACAAGTGAGCACAAGGATATATATCAGATGTTGATGTTGCTTAATTTCTAGTGAAAGTGTGCTACCTTTACCGATGTTTATTAGGGTATTTATACTCAAAAAATAGAATCTTGGTTATTGATATTATCTGGGTGATGTAGTTGTCTAGAGGTCACAAGGGTAATACCCTCTATTACAACATTAATATTTTTCCATATTTCTTGGGATATGTGTAACATCCCAAAAAACATAGAAATTTAAAATTTTCAAAAACAACCTAATTTAACCATCAAGTGTTAACAAAATCATTGTTTCAAGAATATAATCATAAACATAGTTTTCCCAAGACCCGATATCATAAAAACAGGAAGATGTGCATGATCATGCCTTCTCTTTGTGACGGTCATTTGAAGTACCTGAAACAATAAAGTAAAATTGTAAGCCAAAGTTTAGTCAGTTCCCCCAAAGTACCAAGTCACAAACATATAACAACATATATTGGGTTCCCAGCTAACAAACTGGATTACCCCTGAGCCCATAGTATTAGTCTGGCTTGCCCTTTAGGACCGAAACTCATATATGGCTTTCTCCCAAGCCAACATCATAAGTATGGCTTAACCTACAGGCCCACAACTTATGTATGGCTTGCTCCTAAGTTTGTTGGCTACCGAACAAAACAGTGCTACGTCAACCCAACCATACTATGTCAACATATACATTATATATAACATATATCCAACAAACAGATAAACATATAACCAGTCAACAGACAATCATGCAGGTCTATAGATCACTACCACATACTACATCCTATATACCAGGACACATATCTTATAGATCACTACATCATAGCAACATCCCCTATACCAAGATAGATAACTAATGGGTCGGCATTAGTGCCTTCGACGTACAAGGACAGTAAGGAAAACTCACCTCTCAGTCTGAAATGATTGTTGAACAGGATGCAGCTCCAAATGTCTGCTCAATAGGTCCCTATTGTAACATCCGTATATCCAGATATGGGAATTTGAGTATTTTATATTGGGGAATGAGGAGACTCGGCGAGTTGACGCCTCAACTCGTCGAGTAGGATCGCGTTTTGGGGACTAGTTTAATGAAGGGACTCGACGAGTCGGGTATTTGGACTCGCCGAGTCGGTGTTGTCAAGGAAAACCCTAATTGCCTGGGTTTGGGACCTATTTAAAGGCCCTTATGGCCTTCAGTGGCAGCCACCTACACCTTTGAGAGACTCCCATCGAACCATAGAGCTGAGAGAGTGAAAAAGAGCCATTTTGGAGCATTCTTGAGGTGGTTGTGCAATGGAGTAGTCATTTCCAGCAAAGGGAGGTCAAGAGGGGTGTCGATTCAGAGCTTCTGAGCTTGCATCTTCACCATTGAGGTATCAAATCATTCTCCCTTTTCTGTTTTGGGTAAGATTGGTGATTTTAGGGTTTTCTAGCTTCTTTTATGGCTTGATTTGTGGAGTATAGTGTCCCATTGAGTGTGAAGCCATAGATCTGGACCCAAAGAGGTCCACAGAGTCCCTTCCATCCTGCTTTATGCATTCTATTTGGAGTTTTGAGCTAGGGTTGTTATGTAATGGAGGGTTTCACCCAAATGAGCTTGTAGAACCTTGCATGAGTGCCCAAGGTTCGACCTTTTCATGGTTATTGGCTTTGAGGGAGTTAGCTATGGTTTGGTGAAGCAGATCTGACCTCAGAAGGTCAGATGAGGGTTTTCATGGGAGCAACTCGCCGAGTCCATAGGCAAACTCGACGAGTCGAGTCGGGGTTACCCCGCGTTTTGTTGCCGAGTAACTCGACGAGTAGAGAGGGAACTCGTCGTGTCTAAGAGGTTTAAAAAGGATTTAGAGAACCCGCATGGACTCGCCGAGTCACTCTTGTGTACTCGCCGAGTCTGGTCAGTGTTGGCCGTTGACTTGAGTTGTCTTATGTTGACTTTGGGAGTTTTGGTCAACAGAGGTAATAGAGGTCAGGGAGGGGTAAAATGGTCTTTTACCCATTTCCTGACTAGAGAGGGAAAGAGTAATCGCCGGTTAATTAGAGTTGGGACTTCGAGTACTAATTAGAGATATTTGCCTTATGTGTTAGGCGGTGGCAAGTCCGAGGTTCGCATGTGTAGATAATTGCTTTCTGATTTCCAGGTGAGTCTTCTCACTATACTTTACCTTGAGTAGGTAACCAGAGTTATGTGACTGAGTATTTGTATGTTGTGTATGTTACGTGTTGTATTGCATTATTTCTATGTGATTTATGTTGTGCATGTTTACAGAGTTAGAACCGGAAGGTTCCCAGAGTTAGAACCGGAAGGTTCCCAGAGTTAGAACCGGAAGGTTCACAGAGTAGGGTCCACGGACCCACAGAGTTATAGCCTCGAGTGGCTAATATGTGTTATGTGTGGTATTTTGGGTAACTCACTAAGCTTCGTGCTTATAGTGTTTTGTGTTATGTGTTTTAGGTTTCTCTCAGGGTCACGGGACGACACCGGCTCGATTGTACACACCAGAGAAAGAGTCATGTTTTGAGGATCCTGGTTTATTATGCAAGTGAAAATGGAATTATGTTTTGTAATTCGATTATGAATGAGATTTTAAGCAAAGTGTTTTTAAGAATTAAACGATTATTTTTAAATGAAAAATTGTTTTGAAATTTTCGGTGTTACAAGTTGGTATCAGAGCCTTGGTTTGAGGGATTCGGATGCGCCTTCGGGTAAATCTAGACTGAAACTGAGGAAGTAAGAAACGTTTTCAAAGAAATAATTTTCTAAAGCGAATAAGAGTTCAAAGAGAAAGTGAGAAAGAGCAGTGTGTACAATCAGCCAGAGCCCGAACGGTGATTTCCTAAAATACCCTTACTTTTGTGTTATGAGATATTTATGATGCACTTTATGAGATATTATTGCATGCTAGAGACAGGCTAGGTATTCCATATCTTAGGACTAGAGTGGCCTAATTTGTGATGCCTTAGCCTAGGAATTGTTGTTATATGCGATGTGCTTTTGAGTATGTGATGAGTGAGAATATTTAGTTGGAATCCTTTAGGGGATTTGAGTAGAGGAGTAATCTAGGGGAGATACCTAGATAAGTACCGTGGTACTTAGAGAAAGAATAGTTAGAACCCGCGAGGGGAAGAGTTGCAGAGTTCGGTGGTACTTTCGAGGATGAGCAGAGCAAGCAGAGTTATCACCCAGAGTGAGTCATATATATTCTTCGATGCTCGAATGTTGCTTGCTTCGTGCTTTGTGGAACTCTCGATGATGGGAGTCAGCTACCAAGCGAATATGACGATATTCAGGAGGTAGATGGTTGGCATCATTAGGAGCTCTTCAGCAGCTGATGGCAGAGAAGTGTGGGAATCTAGGAAGAGCCTAGGGAGTGACCTTAGCCAGATGAGTGCGCTGGCAGAGTAGAGAATTTTGCTGGGGAGCGAGCGCGCGACAGAATTGGTGAATGATAAGGTCGAGCAGCTACTTAGGAGCTCCGGGATAGTCCGTGTGGAAAGTATGGGTAGATCTGGCAGGTAGTATGGGCCCGTACTACTGAAAGCAGAGGACCCATACTTGATACAGGGAGTATTCTGAAGGTTCTAATGAGCGGATGGAGGAGTGATGTTAAGGTTCGAGTACCATACATCGAAGCGTATTGAGGAGTGATGTTATGGTTCGAGTACCATACATCGAAGCGTATTGAGGAGTGATGTTATGGTTCGAGTACCATACATCGGAGCAGATTGAGGAGTGATGTTATGGTTCGAGTACCATACATCGGAGCGGATTGAGGAGTGATGTTATGGTTCGAGTACCATACATCGGATCGGATTGAGAAGTGATGTTATGGTTCGAGTACGATACATCGGAGCGGATCGAGGAGTGAAGTTATGGTTCGAGTACCATAAATCGGAGCGGATGAAGGAATGATGTTATGGTTCGAGTACCATACATCGAAGCAGATGGAGGAGTGATGCTATGGTTCAGGTACCATACACCGGAGCATATTGAGAAGAGATGTCATGGGATGAGTACCATGGTTCGTAGTGAATGATGCTTGTGGTTCTCCGGTTATCCAGTCACGATTGATGAGGTAGAGATTGGACGCTATGGGTTTTAGGCCTGTGGGCCATGATTGAGTTCGAAGAGGCGTCCCTTGAGAGGGAGGTCGAGAGCCTTTCAGAATATTTTGGTAAGGAGTCAGAGGGAGGGGAGAATTTGGGTCTGAGTTGAGCAATCAGTCGATAGAGGAGATGTCACCTTCTATGACTTGGGTGGTGCTATTTATGTTCGTGTGTGGAAGATGAGAGGCATGATGTTTAAGTTTTGGGTTTGGGGGTAAACCCTGCAGGTTGTCATTGATGATGATTTTCCATCAGAGTATCAGGTAGCATGTGTGCCGTGAGGCAGTGATTTACCATGAGCAGATAGTTAGTTGGGACTGAGATAGTTGAGGACCATGTTACACCTATTTGAGTATAGTAGGGCGTATTGTAGAGGTATCAGTGGGGAGTCCAGTCGAGTTAATCAGTGCAGTGGTTTTTCTATCTATGTTGGGTATTGAATATGGGAGTGGGTCCCTGTTCTTGGGATGATCCATGTGTTGGAACATCGGTTGATGAGTCGAGGTGGGGGAGTATGATGATTTCGTGGTCCAGTCTATGAGTCAGTGACGTTATTGGACAATTGAGTTGTTTGGTATTGGATTGGTACGAGACTTGGAACGACTAGAGGCAGTCGTGATGAGAAGTTCTTGAGGATTTCATCTGAGGTTCAGAGTTATGAGATCGATTGATTTCCTTAAAGGGGATTATCGAGCGTTGCATAGCACTTTCCAGGGACAGGTGCGTTATTGCTGGTGAAAATAGTTCGTGAGGTTGTTGATGTGTCAGATAGTGATCGTTCGAACCCTAAGTGGGGGAGAACCGGGTGGTTTATTGAGAGAACCAGAGATTTGTGCAAGAGCGGTTAGGGGTTGGATACAAAAACCTGCGGCTTGAATTCATGAGATCAGGGTCATTGGTGATCAAGGAAAGGTGCAGGGCGAGATAATGCATGTGGTATATGTCCGAGAGAAGGATGGGTGTCCCCACGGCGGGTGGTCAATGGTCAGGAATCTGGTGGTGGTCAGAGTCGTTTCAAGTGGAAGACTCGTAATGATGGTATGGGCAGTTGAGAACTTCTGGGTTGAAATATGGGTAGAAGATTGTCGAGTAGCCAACTCCTGGGCTGGGATGGGTATTCTTGCTTGGATTTTGAGCAGTAGTGGAAAGGGTTTCGGAGGATCATCAGTGTGTTCTGAAGGGTTAACGCCTTCCTTATATTCCAATTGAGTGTTTGGATGCACTGAAGTTGCGCATTGAGTGAAATAGGAAATTATTATGGGATACAGAGGAAATGTATTGTTGTATGTGTATGGTGCTGGGAGTAAGGGAATCAGTGGTAGAGGAGGGACATTGTGATGCTCTGTTAGGGTGTTCCGTGGTTTCCGCGTATAGCGTCCCGATTTCAGAGTTATTTAGAGTCTTGGGTTTAAGATGACTAGTGATGTATCATGTATCCACGGTTCCAGTGGGAGCCCTTCGTGTATTGTCATCAAGAGGGATTATTTAAGGAAGTGGATCTCCGCAGAGGTAGGTTCTTTGTTATGGCGGTTGCCGCCAGAGTCTGTAATGCATATCGGGGCAAGTGTGTGTGTAACTATCTATGATAGTCGTCGGTGCATGAGTTAGTGAACATAGTGTGGCGTTGTAATGAGAATGAGAGTATAGGGTGAAGCTACGGGGAGCCGTAGTATTCACCAGTCAGAGGGTGTTGTGATGCTACGGGGAGCCGTAGTACTCACAAGTCAGAGAGAGAGAGAGAGAGAGAGAGAGAGTCATGATGCTATGGGGAGCTGTAGTATTCGCCAATCAGAGGGTGTTGTGATGCTACGGGGAGCCATAGTACTCACAAGTCACAGAGAGAGAGTCGTGATGCTACGGGGAGCCGTAGTATTTGCCAGTCAGAGGGTGTTGTGATGCTACGGGGAGCCATAGTACTCACAAGTCAGAGGGAGGGAGTCGTGTTACTACGGGGAGCCGTAGTACTCACTAGTCAGAGGCTGTCGTAATGTTATGGGAAGCCATAGTACCCACTAGACGGCAAGAGAGTGTGATGATGGAGCGTTCTCCGATAAGTGCATGATGCAGAAGAGTTTTAGGCTTGAGTAGCCCTAGTGTTGAGATTTTGGAGGCTAGTGGTTAAACCGGGGCGAGACTGGGGTCTCCGTCTCTGTCGGGAGGGTCAGCGAGGCGCGCAGGAGAATATGTGCAGCAGACGCCAGAGGTTAGAGCTGAGTCGATCTTCGATTGGATTGTATTTTTTTTAATGAGGAAAAAGGGAATTTCGTGACTTGTGTGTCACTGGGCCGTGATAGTTGTCACGGGGAGGAAGTTAGTGAGATGTTTTGGATCATGTTATGTGTGACCTTTGGGGGTTCAGCTGTGGGGCCAAAAGCTAACCTGGTGCTCGGTATCGAAGATGATTATGAGAAATGAGCGAGAGTTTACCATGGTGATGTCTGCGGACACTTTAGAGCGAGCGAACGATTCAGATGCTCGAGGATATGTTTCGGGCATGTGTATTAGATTTCAGGGGGGGAATTGTGGCCCGTATTTTCCCTTGGCAGAATTTTCCTACAACAACAGTCATCATTAGTGCATCAGTATGCCACCCTTTGAGCTGTTGTAGGGAAGGGAGTATCGAACCCCATTTGTGGGGGAGAGGTAGAGCAACGTGTGATGGGAAGTACAGAGATCGTGCTTCAGACGTCAGAGCAGATACAGCGGGTCAGGCAGAGGTTGTTGACCACTCAGAGTCGCCGGAAGAGTTATGCGGACATGCGCCGGTTCGAGCTCGAATTTTTGGTCGGTGACTTTGTACTCCTAAAGGTCTCTCCTTGGAAAGGAGTGATCCGATTCAAGAAGAGGGGCAAGCTGGGGCCCCGATATATCGATCCTTTTCGGGTGATCGCGAGGGTAGGCAGGGTAGCCTACCGGTTGGAGCTACCTGCAGAGCTAGGTCAGATCCATGACACTTTCCATGTGTCGCAGCTGCGAAAGTGTATAGCCGAGGAGTCGGTAGTAGTGCCATTAAAGGATATTCAGGTGGATGTGGGCCTGAACTACGTTGAGAGACCGGTGGCTATTCGGGATCGAAAGATCAAGGTTCTGAGGAACAAAGAGGTGCCTTTGGTGCAGGTCCAGTGGCAACACCGGAAGGGATCAGAGCTTACTTGGGAGCCGGAGCGCGAGATGCGTGAGCAGCATCCGGAGTTGTTTCCAGAGTGAGACTTCGAGGGCGAAGTCTAATTCTAGTGGGGGAGAAATGTAACATCCGGATATCCAGATATGGGAATTTAAGTATCTTATATTGGGGAATGAGGAGACTCGGCGAGTTGACGCCTCAACTCGTCGAGTAGGATCGCGTTTTGGGGACTAGTTTAATGAAGGGACTCGACGATTCGGGTATTTGGACTCGCCGAGTCGGCGCTGTCAAGGAAAACCCTAATTGTCCGGGTTTGGGACCTATTTAAAGGCCCTTATGGCCTTCATTGGCGGCCACCTACACCTTTGAGAGACTCCTATCGAACCAGAGAGCTGAGAGAGTGAAGAAGAGCCATTTTGGAGCATTCTTGAGGTGGTTGTGCAATGGAGTAGTCATTTCCAGCAAAGGGAGGTCAAGGGGGTGTCGATTCAGAGCTTCTGAGCTTGCATTTCACCATTGAGGTATCAAATCATTCTCCTTTTTCTGTTTTGGGTAAGATTGGTGATTTTAGGGTTTTCTAGCTTCTTTTATGGCTTGATTTGTGGAGTATAGTATCCCATTGAGTGTGAAGCCATAGATATGGACCCAAAGAGGTCCAGAGAGTCCCTTCCATCCTGCTTTATGCATTCTATTTGGAGTTTTGAGCTAGGGTTGTTATGTAATGGAGGGTTTCACCCAAATCAGCTTGTAGAACCTTGCATGAGTGCCCAAGGTTCGACCTTTTCATGGTTATTGGCTTTGAGGGAGTTAGATCTATGGTTTGGTGAAGCAGATCTGACCTCAGAAGGTCAGACGAGGGTTGTCATGGGAGCAACTCGTCGAGTCCATAGGCAAACTCGACGAGTCGAGTCGGGGTTGCCCCGCGTTTCGTTGCCGAGTAACTCGACGAGTGGAGAGGGAACTCGTCGTGTCTAAGAGGTTTAAAAAGGATTTAGAGAACCCGCATGGACTCACCGAGTCGCTCTTGTGTACTCGCCGAGTCTGGTCAGTGTTGATCGTTGACTTGAGTTGTCTTATGTTGACTTTGGGAGTTTTGGTCAACATAGGTAATAGAGGTCAGGGAGGGGTAAAATGGTCTTTTACCCATTACCTGACTAGAGAGGGAAAGAGTAATCGCCGGTTAATTAGAGTTGGGACTTCGAGTACTAATTAGAGATATTTGCCTTATGTGTTAGGCGATGGCAAGTCCGAGGTTCGCATGTGCAGATAATTGCTTTCTGATTTCCAGGTGAGTCTTCTCACTATACTTTACCTTGAGTAGGTAACAAGAGTTATGTGACAGAGTATTTGTATGATGTGTATGTTACGTGTTGTACTGCATTATTTCTATGTGATTTATGATGTGCATGTTTACAGAGTTAGAACCGGAAGGTTCACAGAGTAGGGTCCACGGACCCACAGAGTTATAGCCTCGAGTGGCTAATATGTGTTATGTGTGGTATTTTGGGGAACTCACTAATCTTCGTGCTTACAGTGTTTTGTGTTATGTGTTTCAGGTTTCTCTCAGGATCACGGGACGGCACCGGCTCGATTGTACACACCAGAGAAAGAGTCATGTTTTGAGGATCCTGGTTTATTATGCAAGTGAAAATGGAATTATGTTTTGTAATTCGATTATGAATGAGATTTTAAGCAAAGTGTTTTTAAGAATTAAACGATTATTTTTAAATGAAAAATTGTTTTGAAATTTTCAGTGTTACACCTATACACCAAATAATGACAAATATCAAATACCACTCAAAATACCCAAAATACCCTTAGGTTAAACTTGGTCAAAGTAAAAAAGTCAAAAGTCAACTGATTCAACTCAGTTGAGTATGCTAGGCATACTTAGTTGGTACACAGGGCATACCCATGCCTTGACCAAAAACGGGTGGTTAACAGCGTACACGCAACGTAAGTTACGTGACAGAGTATTTGTATGTTGTGTATGTTACGTGTTGTACTGCATTATTTCTATGTGATTTATGTTGTGCATGTTTACAAAGTTAGAACCGGAAGGTTCCCAGAGTTGAACCGGAAGGTTCACAGAGTAGGGTCCACGGACCCACAGAGTTATAGCCTCGAGTGGCTAATATGTGTTATGTGTGGTATTTTGGGGAACTCACTAAGCTTCATGCTTACAGTGTTTTGTGTTATGTGTTTCAGGTTTCTCTCAGGATCACGGGACGGCACCGGCTCGATTGTACACACCAGAGAAAGAGTCATGTTTTGAGGATCCTGGTTTATTATGCAAGTGAAAATGGAATTATGTTTTTCAATTCGATTATGAATGAGATTTTAAGCAAAGTGTTTTTAAGAATTAAACGATTATTTTTAAATGAAAAATTGTTTTGAAATTTTCGGTGTTACACCTCTACACCAAATAATGACAAATATCAAATACCACTCAAAATACCCAAAATACCCTTAGGTTAAACTTGGTCAAAGTAAAAAAGTCAAAAGTCAAGTGATTCAACTCAGTTGAGTATGCTAGGCATACTTAGTTGGTACACAGGGCATACCCATGCCTTGACCAAAAATGGGTGGTTAACAGCGTACACGCAACGTACCACTTGGTATGCCCAACATACGTTTCTGCCCCTTTCCCTTCTTATTAAGAGCTTAATGTGTAATTCCTTATGTCCCACTCACAAATCTATACCTCAAATGTTGTCCTTAACCATAAAGTTTCCAAGTTTATCGTCTTGCAAGGCCATTAACTACTAAGGCTATGTTTGGCGTACTGGCTGAAAAGCTGGCTGTTAGCTGAAAAGCTAGCTGATAGCTGAAAAGCTAGCTGTTAAATAAAAAGCTAGCTGCTAGCTAAAAAGCTAGTTGATAAAAAATAACGTTTGGTAAAACTAGCTGAAAAGCTATCTGAAATATTTAAAATTACATAAAAGGACATGTAATAATATGTGTTTCTATAATTAATTAAGGGGTGTATTTGGAAAATTTTAAAAAAGCTCCTAAAAAGCTAGTCTAAGTAGCTTTTCAAAAAGCTAGCTTATAAGCTACTTTTTGGCTTACCAAACACGACAACATAAAAAAGCTCAAAAAATAAGCTAGCTTATCAGCTAGCTGTGGCGCGCCAAACATAGCCTAAATACCAAAAACCATAACCTCTCAACCCATTAAGATATCCAAACTCATGCATGGAAGGTAAATAATGACCAAGTCCACATTTTTATGCTTCTAAACACTTTAAATCATCTGAAAGGACAACTTAAATGGATTGGAGTAGCACAAAATTTACAAAAATGCCACTATGGGCCATTTTGCAATATCTCCCATACAAAAGGGCTAAAAGGCAATAATCTTCATACTTAGGGTTATAATTTGGAATTACCTCAACATCAGTATGTTACAATTCTCCCCACTTGAACTAGACTTCGTCCTCAAAGTTAGCTGTTGTGAACAAATCAGGGTAATGCTCCTGCATCTCAAACTTGGGTTCCCACGTCCATTCAGAACCCTTCTAGTGCAGCCGTTGCACATTGACCAATGACACCATCTTGTTACGCAAGGCCTTCGTCTTCTGATCCAAGATCGATACTAGTCTATCCATATAATTTAGGCGATCATCAACCTAAACATCATCTAAAGGAACAACCACTGAATCATCAATCAACACACTTTCGAAGTTGCAAAACATGGAAGGTGTTATGGATCTGGCTGAGCTCCTCAGGCAAATCCAATTTGTACCCTACCTTGCATGCCAACCTAGGATATCACTCGAAATGGCCTAATATATTGGGGCCCCAAATTTCCCCTCTTTCTGAAGTGTATTACACCCTTCCAGGGTGATGCCTTCAACACGACCATATCCCTGACCTGGAACTCCAACTCGGATTGACACTTGTCGGTATAAGTCTTCTGTCGACTCTGAGATGTCTGAAGTCTCTACCTAATCTTTTAAGTGAGCTCTTTTTTCTGAAGAACTACCTCAGTCCTTCCCATTTCTCTATGACAAACCTCCCCCTAACAAAGTGGGGGTACGACACTTCCTCCCATAGAGAAGATCGAAAGGCAGCGCACCGATACTAAATGGTTGTTGTATGAAAACTCAGCTAAGGGAAGGTAGGAGTCTTAAATCTCACCAAAAATCTCCTACATAAGCTCTTAACATGTTCTCAAGTGTCTAAATGGTTCGCTTAATCTGACCGTCCGTCTGTGGATGATAAGCAGTGCCGATATGCAACCTTGTATCCAGTTCCTCATGGAACTTTTTCCAAAAGCGAGACGTGAACCGAACATCTCGATTAGATACAATGGAAACCGGAATACCATACTAAGCAATGATCTCACGCATGTATAAATCGGCTATTTTCTCGGTCGGCAAGCACTCACAGATAGCTAAGAAATGGGAACTCTTGGTCAACCGGTCTACTATCACCCAAATCACATCATGCCCCTTAGCCGTCCGAGGTAAATTGGTGATGAAATCCATAGAAATATGTTCCTATTTCCACATGGGAACCTCCAGTGGCTGCAACTTGCCATTCGGCCTCTAGTGCTCGACCTTGACCATCCGACAGGTCAAGCACCTCTCAACATACTAGACTATCTCTCTCTTCATGCGCGAACACTGGTAACTAAGTCTTAAGTCTGGATACATCTTGGTGGCTCAAGGGTGTATCAAAAATCTAGACTTGTGTGCCTCCTCCAACACTGTCTACCTGGTCCCACTGAACTCTGGTACACAAACCCGTCCATACCGGGTCAATAATCCACGACTGTCAGTAGCAAACCTACCAATCTCACCCATGAGTTTCTCCTGCTTCCATTTTTCCTTCTTGACTCCCTCAGTCTAAGCCTCCCTAATCAAACCCAACAGTGAAGAATCAATCAAAATCCTCATACAAAGGCCTCCAATAGCAGAACTAGCCGTCTTGCAACTCAAAGCATCAGCCACCACATTGGCTTTCCTGGGATGATACAGTTGCTTGCAGTCATAATCCTTAACTACATCCAGCCACCAGTGTTGTCTCATATTTAGATTCAGCTAATCCATGAGATATCTCAAACTCTTATGATCTGTGTAGATGATACAACGGACCCCATATAGGTAATGTTGCCAAATCTTTAGAGTGAACACCATCGCTCCCAACTCAAAATCATGAGTCGGATAGCGAACATTGTGCGTCTTCAGCTACCAAGAAGCATAAGAAATAACTCTCCCTCGCTTCATAAGAACGGCTCCAAGGCTAGTGATGGATCCATCACAAAATACCACAAAATCCTCAACACCCTCAGGGAGGGTCAACATTGGGGCCTCACACAATTTTTGTCTAAAAGTATTGAATGCGGCCTACTAATCAAGCCCCCAACGGAAATCCACGCCCTTCCTTGTCAAGCGAGTGAGGGGTACCGTAATCTTGGAGAAGTCCTGAATAAATCTCTGATAGTACCTTGCCAATCCCAAGAAAGTCCTGATCTCTGAGGGAGACTTCAGAATCTACCACTGCATCATGAACTCAATTTTGGACGAATTGACCAAAATACCATTTTGGTTAATGAGATGTCGTAAGAACTGGACCTCTCGTAACCAAAACTCACACTTCGAGAACTTTCTATACATTCGTTCTCACGTAAAAACTCCCACAAGCTCTTGAAGGTGCTCATCATGCTGCCCCTGGTCTTGGAATACACCAAGATATCATCAATGAATACAATAACTGATCAATTGAGGATTGGCATGCATACCCGATTCATCAGATCCATAAATGCCAAAGGCGCATTGTTGTGACCAAATGGCATCAACACGAACTCGTAATGAGTATAACGACGAGTTCGAAATGCGGTCTACTCCACGTCCTCCTCTCTAACCCTCATCTGATGATACCCTCACCTCAAATAGATCTTGGAGAAACAAGATGCACCCTGTAACTGATTGAAGAGGTTATCAATCCGCGGAAGGGGATAACGGTTTTTCACTATCAACTTGTTTAACTCTCGGTAATCAATGCACATCTGGTATGAACCGTCCTTCTTTTTAACGAACAAAATTAGTAAACTGCTCGGTCTAATAAAATGCTTGCCCAACAACTCTTGAGGCTGAAAGGACCACTCTTGCATCTCCGATGGTGCCAACCGATATGACACCTTAACAACTAGAGCCGCACCCAAAACCAAATCAATATTGAACTCAACCTGCCTCTCTAGAGGCACACCAAGTAACTCCTACAGGAACACATCAACAAACTCTCTAACAACAAGCACATCTGAAACTGAAGCTTGCTTCCTAACTCGAGTTTCAACTACATAAGCAAGATAACCCATACAACCATTCTGAATATACTACCAAGCCCTAGCAGTAGAACAAAAGGTTGATCCAATCCTGGTACCCTCTCAAAAAATGACTAGTTCTCCCCCACATAGGGTTTGAACTAACACCAGCTGACCCTCGTAATCAATCATCGCCCAAAATCCGCTTAGCCAATCCATCCCTGCTATCACACACACACATCCCAATGGGGATACGAATCAAATCAACCGGATAAGGCACTCCAAAAATCTCCAGGACACAACCCTGATAAAAGATCAAAGCAATAATCGCGTGTTCGTTTGCGATAGAAACCCACAACGGACACTCCAACTCTCTAAGAGTCATATCAAAACCCCTACTAAAAGATTGAGATACAAACGACCGACTTGCACCCAAGTTGAATAGCACAGGAGCAGGCAAGGAATTCACCAAGAAGGTACCTAGCAGAATCATAAACATAAGCATACCAAAAAATAACTGACAAAAAATAAATAGAAACATACCAGTAATGATGTTCGGTGCCGCCTTGGTATCCTTTGCAGTGAGCTGGAAAGTAGGAAATTGAGCCCTTGGGGGCTCCGCCCTATGCTGGCGCCCATATGTGATCCTTAAGGTAGCCGGTGCTGGAGCCTGTATCGGCCTTCTAGTGAGCAAGGTACAGTTGGCCTTCACATGTCCAACCTGTTCACAGTGGTAACAAATCCGAGTACTCAGTACTGGGACCTGCTGACGACAATCCTTGGCATAATGCCCTTCCTTGCCATGTTTGTGGTATCTAGAAGAATATCGATAAGCACCATCGTGAACCTTTCCGCACTTGCCACAAGTATGGCCTCTTTTTCCCCAGATCTCGAATCAACGGGCTTGAACTGCTTCGTTGCAAACTGTGACTGAATAGGAGCCTACCTCAGCTCCCTAGACCGGAGCTCTATCTCAATCTCTTACCTCCTCACGGCCTCCTATAGCTCAACATGAGTACCATAACGTTGGGTGGACACAAACTAGAGGATATTCGTCTTGAGTATGCTCAAGTACCAAGTCATTTGAGCCTGCTCAGAAGCAGCAAACTCAGGGCAGAAACGAGCTCTCTTAGTAAACATCTTGGTGATCTCAGTCACCGTCTTAGTCCCCTGCCTCAGATCTAGATACCCCTGAGCCAACCTCCACCAATGGAACATATCTTGTGTGAAACCATCTCATAGAACTGCTCCCAAGTCACAGCAGCCCTCTGCTTAAGAGTATAAGAGCCAGTCACCAATCTCCATTAATCCTTCACCCCTGACCGGAAAAGGTTTAAGGCACACTTGATCTTCTGGTCAGTAGGGAAAAGGCATGTAAAGGAACATCCCTCCACATCATACAGCTATCTCATCTCCCTAATCGGGTCCTAAACTCCATCGACCACTAGGGGCTTCGTATTTCTGAATTCATGATACTGGAAAACTCTCTCCCCTCGAATCCATATGGCAACAACAGCCGTAGTAGCTGCATCAACATCAGTATCAGAAAGTGAAACACAACGATCGTCGAAAAGATCAATCATGGTGGTCTTAATAGACCCAAACATCTCTGGCATAGAGCTCCAAATAGCAGTAGCCACCTTAGTGGCGATGATCTCCAGAATCTGATCATCAATCAATCCTGGCCACTTGCTCCACGCCCAGAACTAGATCCTCTCGTAAGTACCATACTAAAAATAAACCAGAATATATTAGAAATGCCACAATACAGATAGCCATAAACACGATACAAGACTAAGCCCTTGGGGTTTGTGAATCCCTTGTTAAGTGTATGGGTCATGTTCTTTCAATAGTACTGGCACATAGTGCCTTCTACACCTACCTGTATTTGTCTCAAGGATCATCACAACTGCCTTAAACAGATACAATAACTAGGATATGCATAAATCCTATCCTCACTTTCTTGAGAGAGGCTAAACACTCCTCAACTAGCTGGCTGCTTACACACCTACTCATCCATGAAACTTCCACCAACCCTGCAATACTCACGTATGCTAATCATACATAACAGTGGATCATATAAACAACCTAATACTTGATCGTACCTTAAGCCCTTCATCGAGACAAAAACAGAAAATAAGGCTAAAGCAAACATTCTCGGGCTATAAAATCATAGTCATGTACAACCATGATGCATACACTTAGCGACTACAATAATGATGTTAATTCCATATGAGAAGTAACCTTAGTCTATTAGGCATCATATATCAGGAAATTCTATATTTCAATTCTTGAAGATCCCTAGCCTACCACTAGCATGTTGTTCTACCATAAACATCATATCAAATTACAGTGTGGGTAAGTTGGGGTATACTTTCTTGCTCCGGATGATCATACACATCGCATCCTTCCTTGGTTAATTTTGAAAAGAATTTTGAAAACCATTTTAAAACTATTGCAGTTACCTAGTTTGAGTCTATATTCACATGAATGTTCATCCAAATCTCTCAAACCAAGGCTATGATACCAACTTGTAACGTCCTAAATATCTTGAAATTTAAATTTTCAAAAACAACCCATTTTAACCATCAAGTGTTTACAAAATCATTGTTTTAAGAGTATAATCATAATCAAAGTTTTCCCAAGACCCAATATCATAAAAAAGCAAGATGTGAGCGATCATACCTTCACCTTGCCACAGTCATCTGAAGTAACTGAAACAATAAACTAAAATCGTAAGCTTAAGCTTAGTGAAGTTGATGCGTGAAGAATATGCACTCCTGTCCCTTTTCCCTTATTAATGTCTTTCTTATCAGTTGTTTTCCTCTCATTCTTTTCTTATTTGCTTCATTCTGTTATTTTTACTCTGTTTCTTCTAAAAGATGTCTCGATTCTCCATGCCTGCTTTGCCATCTATAGTGACTCGTGATCGACTAGTTCAAATTTCTTAAAAGTAACACCTTATCAAAGAAGATGGTGTTAGAATCCATGTTGTGGGTGCCACTATCGACTTTCATCCCTTGGGTAAGATGGGGTTTTATCTTTACTATTTTGAATCACGTTTAAGGGTTCCCCTTTCAGCGTTCTTTAGGAAAGTTATTGAGGCTGATAGGATTCATACATGCCAACTGAAGTCGAGCTCTATATCTAAAATAAATTGTTTTGATTTATTATGCTATGCTTCTCTTATTGTTCCCACTGTATACTTGTTTCAATACTTCTTTCGCACATGTAGTAGTGTTGCTTGGTTCTATTTCTGTTCTATGGTAAAAAGCTTTTAAGAGGGTCTTCTAGAGTCCATCAAAAGATGAAAAAAATTCCTGAAGTGGTGTCGGGGCAGGCGGGTAGGAGTCTGCATTGCATTCGTATGGTGACTGTCCCAACCACACTTAGAGTCTTTTCTATATCACAACCTCTTAAAATTCAAGATTTGTGCTCGTTTTTGTTACCAACTAGTCATCTAACTGTCTCGAACTTGTATTGTTGTGAAGATTATGGTCTATTTCCCTTTCTCTTGTGTATTATTGTTGAGGGAAAGATTTATGCTAAAGATATTTCTTCTGATGTAACGCCCGTAGATCCGAGCTAGTCAATTTATAGATAATAGGGGTCGAAAATGACTTTTCGGCAAAAGATTATTTATAATAAATAATCTTAACCAAGTTGTAGTATATGTTACAAGGTTTCCGTACATATAAAGAGCGCCGAAAACTGAGTTATAACGAAGAAGTTATGACCCGTTGAAGTTTCGCGACGGAACCGGCACGACACCGGGAAGTGTAAATAGTGAATTTACGATAGAGAGACTTTTAGCCTTCACAATCTAAACAAAAGTCATAGAAAATGTTAAATCAATAGTGTCCATAAAAAGAACGCCCAAATCTGACTTCGTATGAGGAAGTTATGATTTTTCTAAGATTTAGCATAGCAGTGCACAGCCCGAAAATTCGAATTTTAGATCAGTCGATTTTCAGCCAAAATAATCTAAACGAGAAATGAAGATATCGGTAATAGGAGTTAAACGATAAAAATACAGTTAAAAATGGAGCTCGTATGCGAAAGTTATGGACGAAGCTTAGTCGCTACTCTTCGAGCGCGATAAATTCGATACGGTTTTATAAATCCGAGATAGAATGAGAATTAGCCAACGGGGTCTAAATGAAAGTTGTAGTACTCGTAAATACCAACGCGTGGATATAAATAAAGTCAGAAACGGAGCTCGTATGCGAAAGTTATGGACGAAGCTTAGTCGCTACTCTTCGAGCGCGATAAATACGATACAGTTTTTGTAAATCTGAGATAGAAGGAGAATTAGCCGACGAGGTCTAAATGAAAGTTGTAGTCCTCGTAAATACCAACTTTTGGATATAAAGAACGTAGAAAACGGAGCTCGTACGCGGAAGATACGGACAAAACTTAGCGGCTACTTTACTATAAAATCCCTATAAATAAAGGGTGAACCCTTCATTATTTCTTCACACCATAAGCATTTCTTTCTCTCTCTAACTTCTCTCTAACCTCCCTAAACCCCTCCCAAGTCTAGGGAACCTCCCCAGCATGAGAAGAAAGCCCCGAAGCGCCCGACGGCTCCGAGCAGAAAAGCTTTCGGCTCGGAAACGCTGCTCCAGCGAAGCCCGATTTTTAAAAACCCGCTGTAAGTGAGCTACGCCTATACTATATTTAATATAGCTTTTATTTAATTATAATAACATTGTTAGGACCTTAAAATAATTATTTGGGCTATTGTTATGAGTTATATTGAGTGTTATTTAACGCTTATATAATAGTAATAATAGTTACACTATTAATTAGTCTCGACGAATAATAGACTAAACTTGACTTGTAATAATACTAGGTTTCGTCGAAGAAAATTATTTTTTTTAAGAAGCAAAGCGTTGTCTGAGTTCGGAATCACCACATTTTCATGTGAGTACATAGTTACTTTCATCTTACACATAGATATGAAGTATTTTATATAAATTACGTGCTATGTGTGCATATTATCTGAGTACTTGTTGTCTATGTTGGATGAACGTTTTTATACATGTTTTAAAATGATTTAAATGGTATATGTATTTTATATATAAAAATATGTTGGGGATGACATGGGTAGATGAATGATGAGAGAGAAAAGATAATGTGAGTAAACATAAGCAGCTATAGACTTAGTGCCTAATAAATAACACTGACAGCTATGGACTTAGTGCCTATTTAACAAACACTGATAGCTATGGACTTAGTACCTGTTAGGAATTGGTAGCTATGGACTTAGTACCTACTAGATAAACACTGGTAGCTATGGATTTTGTACCCGATGAATAAACTATAACAGCTATGGAATTAGTGTTTTACGAACGAGCATTGGCAACTATGGATTTAGTGTCAGTCCTATAACCCTGGATGCAAAGGACTTCAGAATGAACGAAGGCAGGATGGATGACTCTTAGGGTACACTCTTGAGAGTAAGGAAGATAATGGGGATGGGTAATTGGGTTGATTGTTTGATTGTTTAAACATAATAATTATATTATTGTGGGTTGAAAACCCTATGTACTCACCAGGTTTCCTAACCTGACCCACTCAGCTTATTTATATCACAGGTGTTGATATGAAGTCACATTACACTGAGAGATTAAGGAGATATAAATCACTAGTGATAATGAATGTAAGTTCTATTTATGCTTATGTTTCTGTATTGACGATGACGTCCCAAATGTTTTAAAATGAATAAAAATACTTTTCTTCGGAAATGCTTTGATAACGTATTTATCATGTTTTACTGGGAACAAATTCCGCAACATTTTTATTAAAAGAGGTACTGTGGTTTTTATAAAGCATAAACAAAAATCGGACTTTTCTAGCCGTGAAAATGGGGATGTCATAGTTGGTATCAGAGCATTAGTTTAAGCGAATTAGGAATATGGATTTATTTCTAGACTTAAACTTAGAATGCTAAGCAATGATTGTGAGGAGTGTGTCTAATAGATTTAGGTAATACACCTGAATAGACACAAGCACTAACTTATTTTAGGAATGATACCTAAATTGATTTTACGTGCTAAATGATTTGTTATGCTTTATGCTATCGTTTGATCGGATCTATGGTTTGTTGTCGACCGTATCTGGAAACCTTATGTGTTCAGGATTCTAAGCGTATGATTACGATATTAGAACTAGCAGGTAACGTTTTGGAGTAATAAGGAGATTTATATGTCCATCGTAAATAAGATCTTTCCTATCTTAAATTCTCATCTCGGTACACCGAACGTCTGCTTGGGTGTACAAAATAAGAGGAAGATGACAACCTGAGCCTAACAATGTGATGGGTCATGCATCGGTCGTTGCGCCTGCACCCAAACCTATCACAATGGCAGAAGATCAGGAAGTGATGCCAACGATGATAGACTGAGAAAATAGAGGAAATGAGATGGCTTATGATAGTGAATGATACCTATCGGAAGATATCATAAGAGAGTTATCTTGCCTTTAGTGTAACGCCTGTGTTTCCGGGCTTGCCGTTTTTAGCAATATAATAGTCTAGGTTAACCTTTGTAACCCGTTTTGAAATAATAAGATTGTATTATTTGAGTATTATGTGTTTTGTGCTTAATTGCTTAATTATGTGGTTTGATTAATTAAGAATAAAAATAAGCGTCAAAATTTAAGTGTAAAATAAACTTAATATCTTTGATCTATGTTGTAGTAGTTGAAACGAGGTTTCCGAATATATATAGAACGCCCAAATCTGACTTCGTATGAGGAAGTTATGATTTATCGAAGTTCCGGCTTAGCGGTGTGCAGCCCGAAATACTCGATTTGAGATCGAGCAGTTTTTAGCCGAAGCAATCTAAACGAGGATCGAAGGTCTCGTTGTTGGTATCAAAGCGATAAAAAGTTAGGCGAGAACGGACGTCAAACGAAGAAGTTATGAATTTATAACGAAAGTTTCTGTCGCGACCTATTAAAAATAATTAATAAAAATAAAGTCAAAATTAGCCGACGGAGTCTAAACGAAAGTCGTAGAGCATGGTCTCACCTTTCCGTGGATATAAAGAACGTCGAAAACGGAGTTCGTATGAAGAAGATATGAATTTCCGAAGTTTATTTAATATTTTGTATTTAAATTTAATTGGAAATTCGGAAGCATTATCCGAAGGAGTCACCGATCTGATCCGAGGTACGCCCCGCGTACTCGAGTACGCCCAGCGTACTCCGAGGGATGTCGACACTCGCACTCGAGCACTTCGGATACGTAAGCAATGACGTTTTGGGCAGTACGCCCCGCGTAACGCAGTACGCCCCGCGTACTCCGAGGTTCCAGCCTCTATATAAAGGATCCGAAGACAGCCTCATTTCTTGTTCAATTTCTTCTCTTCTCTCTAGTCTTTTGCATCGTTTTTCGTGCCGAAGCTACCCCGAAGCCCCGGTATCATACTCTAGCCCCGAGGCAAGTCCCGAGATCCCGAAGATCCCGAGAAGCGCGGTTCCCGAGTCGAAGCTCTGCCCGCGAGAAGTTCGATTTTCGAGGAGATCTTCCAGATCTGCTGAGGAATACTACTCCTATAAGCCGTAGTGCTGTCCGATCGTCTTCTGATCAAGTGAGTGTGTAGTTATTTCTTCTAATACAATAATACGAAGTATTTTATATAAAAATACGTGCTATGTGTATATATTTGGTTGTGTTATGTGTGAATGAGTATTCACTCTCTTCTATCTTATAGATCTGCTTATTTCTTTATGAGATATGTGTTATGTGTGTGTGCCTCATCTGTTATGTGACATATGTGTTGATTAAAGCATGCTATACAGGTTTTCTTTAAACTACGTATGAAAATATATATTTTTATCTACTAATATGTTGGGTAGAACATGGGTAGATAGTTGGTGTGTAATAAACAGATGAGAGGCCTCGATGTTGTTGTTGTTGTTGATCTAGTTATTCAGCGGAGTATGGATAACGACCACGGACTCTTTCTAGACAGTCCAGTGGAACACTAGCAGGTTCATAACCTGTAGGTGTTGTGAACGATGTGTTCACCGGTGTACTCTATCCCCCTCATGGTTGCCTTTAGGATATCTATTGTTGAGGAAACCCCTTCGCAGTGATGTCCGTCCCGATGAAAATCCTAGATTAGGTCCCTTGAGATAGTTGTTTTAGGGACGTAAAGTGAGGATAACGGGAATGGGTAATCGGGATAGTGTTTGGTTGGTGAAATTAAATATAACTTATTTATTGTGGGTTGAAAACCCTATATGCTCACCAGGCTCCCAAGCCTGACCCACTCAGTTTTATTTGTATTACAGGAAGTGGCACAAGGGCGTAAGATGGATGGATCATCTTGTTGTTTTGTTTACAAGTCTGTATATGTATATATTTGTTGAATGACTTGTAATGTTTATCGTTTATGCTTTATGGTCTGTATCGGAACATGACATCCCGAGTTTTGATTATATAATGAAATGCATCTCTTGATGAAATGCTTTGATAAATATTATTTTATCATGTTTTGTTTTGGGAACAAATTCCGCAACTCTTTCAAATCAAAAGGATTTACTCTGAAAATATTTAAAAGCATAAATGAAAATCGGTCTTTTCTGGCCGAGATTTTGGGGATGTCATAGTTGGTATCAGAGCATTAGTTTAAGCGAACTAGGAATTTGTAGGATTTCTAGACTTAAACTTAGAATGCTAAATGTAATGATGAGATGTGTGTCTGTTGGGTTTTAGACACGAGCACTAGTTTATTTTAGGAAAGTTGCCTAAAATGCTTTTATGTGCTAAATGTTATATGTTGCCATATATGATATTATTTGTTCGGATCTACGGTTTGTTGCCAACCGGATCTGAAGGTTTATGTGTTTAGGATTCTAAGCGTATGTATACGATATTAGAACTAGCATGTAATCGTTTGGAGTAATAAGGTGAAATTATTCGGTGTGTAGATCAAAATGGTGAGAACGAGGAGTGGCGTTGGAAACGCAGATGAAAACAGGAATCAACCGCCAGTGATTGAGCAAATACCTGTTGTAGCAGCAGCACCAGAACCAATAACAATGGCTGCGGTGCAAGCCATGATTCGGGCTATGCTAGCCGAACAAAGGGAGGAGATGCGACAAATGTTGCATAATAATAGGGATGAATCTGTCATACCTATTGAGGAACCGGAATTGATTCCCGAGCAATCGGAGGAAGGGAACAATAGTCGCATGGTGAGTCAAGTTGGGACTCAAGAGGAACGAAGGAACAATCCGGAAAGGAGAAACAACAAGGATGGGCGTATGTACAAGAATTTCTTGGGCGCCAAACCGCCAAGTCTTTCTGGGAGCCCAAAGCCTGTTGAGATAATGGATTGGATCTCCGAAATGGAGATGGTATTTGAAAGTTGCGACTGTAGCAACAAACAGAAGACCGTCTTTGCGGTTAGACAACTGAAGACTGGGGTCTTGAGTTGGTGGAAGTTGTTGGCAGATACTATGCCACGAGGAGAAGCCCTGAAAATGTCATGGGAGGAGTTCTTGGAACAGCTGAGGGTGCAGTATTGTTCAGAGATAGATCTGATTGATCTGAACAATGAGTTCCAAAACTTAAAGAAGGGGAAGATGAGCATAGATGACTATGCTACTGCATTTACTGAGAAGATGAAGTTGTTTCCGTACCTAGTGCCGACGGAACTCTCCAAGATTGAGAGGTTTGCTAATGGACTGCCTGCTGACTTTGGTCCGACAGTCAAGATGGCAACTACTTTGAAAACGGCTGTTCGTGCAGCTAAGAATGTGGAGGCCCAGCAGAAGGAAAAGGGTCTGGAAAGAATAGATGTTGGAGAAAAGAGGAAGTTCGATGGAACTTCAGGGTCCAACAAGAAAAACAAGTTCTCGAAGTCTGGTTCGAGGGGAGGTGGAGGTGAAGCGAAATGGTGCGACAAATGTAAGAAGAAGCATCATGGAAGATGTGAGGTGACGAACACGTGCTACAAGTGTGGAAAGCCAGGGCACTATGCCAATGAGTGTACCCTCACAAAGAAAGTTTGCTATGGTTGTGGTGAGGAGGGTCATATGTCGAGGGAATGCCCGAAGAAGAAGGAGGCAACTAGACCCAACATTCCGCCAAAGCCAAAGGCGAGAGCATTCCAGATGACACTGGAAGCTGCTAAAGATGAAGCTGATGTCGCTTCAGGTACCTTTCTCGTTAACGAATTGCCTGCCCAAATTTTATTTGATTCTGGAGCCAACTACTCCTTTATATCGCATGAATTTGGTAGAAAGCTAGCTTTGCCTGTTGTTAGACTAGATAATGCTTTATTAGTCGAAGTTGCTAGTGGCAAGTTTGTACCTGTTAGCTATCGCATGAAAAACATCTTAATTGATCTGAATGGGAATAAGTTCCACGAGGAATTATTGCCTATCGAACTTAATGGTTTCGACATCGTATTGGGAATGGATTGGCTTAGCGCCAACGACGCCGAAATTTTATGCAAGAAGAAAATAGTCAAAGTAAACCCGCCTGGGAAAGATTCGTTTATGGTGTATGGAGATAAACGCAGAGTGAATTCTGGAATCATTTCATTGATGAAAGCCAGAAAATGTTTGACCAAGGGGTGTACATCGTTTTTAGCATTCGTGATTGATGCTAAGAAGGAAAAGAAGGTGATGCAGAATATTCCAGTGGTGTGTGATTATCCGGAAGTATTTCCCGAAGATCTTCCTGGATTACCGCCTGATCGACAAGTGGAATTCCGTATTGACTTGTTGCCAGGAACAACGCCAATTGCAAAAGCACCTTATCGATTAGCACCGACGGAGATGAAGGAACTAATGATGCAACTTCAGGAGTTATTGGACAACGGTTTCATTAGACCTAGTTCATCGCCCTGGGGAGCTCCGGTGTTATTTGTAAAGAAGAAAGATGGAAGTATGAGAATGTGCATCGATTACAGAGAGCTGAACAAGGCAACAATAAAGAATAGATATCCGTTGCCGAGGATTGATGACCTGTTTGATCAATTGCAAGGTTCGAGTTATTTCTCGAAGATCGATCTTAGGTCAGGATATCATCAGCTAAAAGTAAGAGAGCAAGATATCGAGAAGACTGCATTCAGAACTAGATATGGACACTACGAGTTCTTGGTTATGTCGTTTGGACTAACCAATGCTCCAGCAGCGTTCATGGATTTGATGAATAGGGTTTGTAACCCGTTCCTTGATAAATCCGTGATAGTGTTCATAGACGACATTCTGATTTACTCGAAAAGCCAGGAGGAGCATGGCAGACACTTGCGAGAAGTGTTAGAAGTCTTGAAGAAGGAGAAGCTGTATGCTAAGTTCTCCAAATGTGATTTTTGGATTCGTGAAGTCCAATTCTTGGGTCACGTGGTCAACCAAGAAGGGATAATGGTTGATCCAGCGAAGATCGAAGCTGTGACGAAGTGGGAACAACCGAAGAGTCCCACGGAGATTCGAAGCTTTTTAGGATTAGCCGGATATTACCGAAGGTTTATCCAAGGCTTTTCTTCGATCGCTAGTCCATTGTCAGCTTTGACCCACAAAGGAGCTACTTATGCTTGGGGTGAGAAGCATAAGGAAGCATTTGAGAAGCTAAAGGAGAAGCTATGCGAGGCACCGATACTTTCTCTACCCGATGGAGTTGAAGACTTCGCTGTCTATAGCGATGCGTCTGGGGTTGGATTGGGTTGTGTTTTGACCCAAAGAGAAAAGGTGATAGCATATGCGTCTCGACAGCTGAAAGAGCATGAAAAGAACTACCCGACTCATGATTTGGAGTTGGCAGCGGTAGTTTTCGCTCTGAAAATATGGAGGCATTACCTCTATGGCACGAAGTGCAAACTTTTCACTGATCATAAGAGTCTCCAATACCTCTTTAATCAGAAAGAATTGAATATGAGGCAACGACGCTGGCTAGAATTACTTAAAGACTATGACTGCGAGATACTTTACCACCCCGGTAAAGCTAATGTTGTTGCTGATGCTCTCAGTCGGAAAGTCAATCCCGAAAGGAAAAGGCCAAGAGCGTTGAGAATTGAAGTTGTCTCAACTATTTTGGAAAGTATAAAGAAAGCTCAGAGCAAAGCTTCTGGGAAGAATGACAGAAAGGAGGAACGTTTGGGCAAAACGTTGGTGTTCGGTGTAAACAGTCATGGACTGAAGGTGTTCCAAGATCGGATTTGGATACCTAAGACAGGAGGAGTCAGAGATCTTCTGATGGAAGAAGCTCACAAGACCATGTACTCGATTCATCCGGGTAGCACTAAAATGTATAGGGACCTGAAACCCTACTACTGGTGGCCGACGATGAAGCTTGATGTTGCAAAGTATGTGGCCGAGTGTGTGACTTGTGCGAGAGTCAAGACACAACATCAGAAACCGTACGGGAGTTTAGAACCTTTGCCTATGCCTATGGGTAAGTGGGAAGACATTGCTATGGATTTTGTCACTAAACTGCCCAGAACAAAGAATGGTCATGACATGATTTGGGTGGTCGTTGATCGATTCACTAAGAGTGCGCATTTCATAGCGGCCAGGGAGAAATGGTCTATGGAGAAGCTTGCGAATTCTTACGTGAAGGAAATTGTGAGGCTTCACGGTGTTCCGTTAACGATTGTGTCAGATCGTGATAGCCGTTTCACATCGAGATTTTGGAAAAGTCTACAAGAGGAATTGGGTACCAAGTTGTGTTTAAGTACAGCTTACCATCCGCAGACTGATGGTCAGAGCGAACGAACGATACAAACACTTGAAGATATGCTGAGAGCATGTACTCTGGAATTCCTAGGTAATTGGGATGAACATTTACCGTTGGTAGAATTTTCCTATAATAATAGTTTCCACTCGAGCATTAAGATGGCACCTTACCAAGCTTTGTATGGACAGAAGTGTCGTACGCCGTCTTGTTGGCTTGAGGCTGGGGAAAAGCAGTTTATGGGACCGGAGTTGGTTCATCAAACTGCTGAAAAGTTGAAAATAATTAGGGAAAGAATGTTAGCGGCTCAGGATCGTCAAAAGAGCTATGCTGACAAAAAGCGAAGACCGATGACTTTTGAAGTTGGAGATTCGGTTTTGCTTAAAGTCTCGCCGTGGAAGGGACTTATAAGATTTGGTAAAAGGGGAAAGTTAAGTCCAAGGTTTATTGGACCGTTTAAAGTTCTTCAGAGGATTGGGAACCAAGCTTACAAGCTCGAACTACCAGAAGAACTGAATGGAATTCATAACACTTTTCATGTGTGTTATTTGAGGAAGTTCACGGGAGAAGTTCCCGACATAATTCCAATTTCTGAATTGAGAATTGATGAGAACAAAAGGTTGATTGAAGAACCAGAGGCAATTGTTGACCGAAAGACTAAGAAGTTGCGACGCAAGATGGTTGGGTTAGTGCTTGTCCGATGGAAACACACGAATGGGCCGAATCTCACCTGGGAGACGGAGAGTGACATGATGGGTCGCTATCCGCATTTGTTTGTTGATGTGTGATTCCGGGGACGGAATCATTCTAAGGTGGAGAGAATTGTAACGCCTGTGTTTCCGGGCTTGCCGTTTTTAGCAATATAATAGTCTAGGTTAACCTTTGTAACCCGTTTTGAAATAATAAGATTGTATTATTTGAGTATTATGTGTTTTGTGCTTAATTGCTTAATTATGTGGTTTGATTAATTAAGAATAAAAATAAGCGTCAAAATTTAAGTGTAAAATAAACTTAATATCTTTGATCTATGTTGTAGTAGTTGAAACGAGGTTTCCGAATATATATAGAACGCCCAAATCTGACTTCGTATGAGGAAGTTATGATTTATCGAAGTTCCGGCTTAGCGGTGTGCAGCCCGAAATACTCGATTTGAGATCGAGCAGTTTTTAGCCGAAGCAATCTAAACGAGGATCGAAGGTCTCGTTGTTGGTATCAAAGCGATAAAAAGTTAGGCGAGAACGGACGTCAAACGAAGAAGTTATGAATTTATAACGAAAGTTTCTGTCGCGACCTATTAAAAATAATTAATAAAAATAAAGTCAAAATTAGCCGACGGAGTCTAAACGAAAGTCGTAGAGCATGGTCTCACCTTTCCGTGGATATAAAGAACGTCGAAAACGGAGTTCGTATGAAGAAGATATGAATTTCCGAAGTTTATTTAATATTTTGTATTTAAATTTAATTGGAAATTCGGAAGCATTATCCGAAGGAGTCACCGATCTGATCCGAGGTACGCCCCGCGTACTCGAGTACGCCCAGCGTACTCCGAGGGATGTCGACACTCGCACTCGAGCACTTCGGATACGTAAGCAATGACGTTTTGGGCAGTACGCCCCGCGTAACGCAGTACGCCCCGCGTACTCCGAGGTTCCAGCCTCTATATAAAGGATCCGAAGACAGCCTCATTTCTTGTTCAATTTCTTCTCTTCTCTCTAGTCTTTTGCATCGTTTTTCGTGCCGAAGCTACCCCGAAGCCCCGGTATCATACTCTAGCCCCGAGGCAAGTCCCGAGATCCCGAAGATCCCGAGAAGCGCGGTTCCCGAGTCGAAGCTCTGCCCGCGAGAAGTTCGATTTTCGAGGAGATCTTCCAGATCTGCTGAGGAATACTACTCCTATAAGCCGTAGTGCTGTCCGATCGTCTTCTGATCAAGTGAGTGTGTAGTTATTTCTTCTAATACAATAATACGAAGTATTTTATATAAAAATACGTGCTATGTGTATATATTTGGTTGTGTTATGTGTGAATGAGTATTCACTCTCTTCTATCTTATAGATCTGCTTATTTCTTTATGAGATATGTGTTATGTGTGTGTGCCTCATCTGTTATGTGACATATGTGTTGATTAAAGCATGCTATACAGGTTTTCTTTAAACTACGTATGAAAATATATATTTTTATCTACTAATATGTTGGGTAGAACATGGGTAGATAGTTGGTGTGTAATAAACAGATGAGAGGCCTCGATGTTGTTGTTGTTGTTGATCTAGTTATTCAGCGGAGTATGGATAACGACCACGGACTCTTTCTAGACAGTCCAGTGGAACACTAGCAGGTTCATAACCTGTAGGTGTTGTGAACGATGTGTTCACCGGTGTACTCTATCCCCCTCATGGTTGCCTTTAGGATATCTATTGTTGAGGAAACCCCTTCGCAGTGATGTCCGTCCCGATGAAAATCCTAGATTAGGTCCCTTGAGATAGTTGTTTTAGGGACGTAAAGTGAGGATAACGGGAATGGGTAATCGGGATAGTGTTTGGTTGGTGAAATTAAATATAACTTATTTATTGTGGGTTGAAAACCCTATATGCTCACCAGGCTCCCAAGCCTGACCCACTCAGTTTTATTTGTATTACAGGAAGTGGCACAAGGGCGTAAGATGGATGGATCATCTTGTTGTTTTGTTTACAAGTCTGTATATGTATATATTTGTTGAATGACTTGTAATGTTTATCGTTTATGCTTTATGGTCTGTATCGGAACATGACATCCCGAGTTTTGATTATATAATGAAATGCATCTCTTGATGAAATGCTTTGATAAATATTATTTTATCATGTTTTGTTTTGGGAACAAATTCCGCAACTCTTTCAAATCAAAAGGATTTACTCTGAAAATATTTAAAAGCATAAATGAAAATCGGTCTTTTCTGGCCGAGATTTTGGGGATGTCACATTTAGAATACGTCTGATAAAATAGCAGTACGTCTATAGAAGTAGGGTACATCTGAATGTACACATTTGATTAGCGGGATGATATAATGATTGGTGTAATTCCTAAAGTTTTCCTATCATCTGGAATGTCCATCACCAACCAAGGTGAAGCAGAATTGATGATTGAAGATATGCATGGAAGAAGTCCTAGTAGACTCTAGGGAAATTTTTATGATTATTTGGACACACGCGTATGTGTTAAATTGTTTTGTGATTTTAGGACTTGGGGACTGCAAGACAATACTTGGGACAAGTATGAGTAGGTGTGAAAGGTAGTAGATGCATATACTACCGGAAGCACATGACTCACACTTGGATCAAGGAAAGTCACAAGGTTACCAAGAAGCTAGTAATTGATACCGTTTTATTCAAATATGTCGTTACCATTGTTTCGGTAAAGACTAAGAAGATGATTGTTATTCCGACCCTAGTGGTCATATTGAATTGAGTCCGACTACAATAAGTATGTTACGTGGTTCAAAGAACCATGTTCGATGTAACATCTGACTTAAGCCATAGGATTGAAGTAAAAGATAATCGAAGTGATCGGTAGAGGTATCGCGACGGTTGCTTGTAGCTAGAAATGCTACCTTTTAAAATGTGATCATCTCACATTAGAACATGAAGGGAGGTATAGTCTGTTCTGGAAATTTGACTCTAAAAGACCTGAGTCTAAACGTTGCAACATACGATGTTAGGTCATTACAATACGACACATCAGTCCATGGTAGTAATCCTAAGATTGTTAAGAGGAAGAAGCAGTCTCCAGTAAGGATCGAGATTGTGACTTGAAGGTCATAATTGGGAGTCCAACGTGAGATAGGGAGCGGGTCCAAGATCAGGCACCGCCTGTAGTCAGGAAATCTTAGAGTTAGATACTTGTTTGAAGAAACATCAAAGTTACGGTTATTACTTAGGATGAAGAGATAACGTATGGAGTCATCATGTGATCCCTGTTTCTTTGATAATTCTGGGACGTAATCATCCTAAGGGGGAGATAATTGTAACGCCCGTAGATCCGGGCTAGTCAATTTAGAGATAATAGGGGTCAGAAACGACTTTTCGGAAAAATATTATTTAGAATAAATAATCATAACCAATTTGTAGTATATGTTACAATTTTTCCGTATATATAAAGAGCGCCGAAATCCGAGTTATAACGAAGAAGTTATGACCCGCCGAAATTTCGCGACGGAACCGGCACGGCACTGGGAAGTGTAAATAGTGAATTTACGATAGAGCGACTTTTAGCCTTAACAATCTAAACAAAATTCATAGAAAATGTTAAACCGAGAGTGTCCATAAAAAGAACGCCCAAATCTGACTTCGTATGAGGAAGTTATGATTTTTCTAAGATTTAGCATAGCAGTGCACAGCCCGAAAATTCGAATTTTAGATCGGTCGATTTTCAGCCAAAATAATCTAAACGAGAAATGAAGATATCGGTAATAGGAGTTAAACGATAAAAAGCCAGTTAAAAATGGAGCTCGTATGCGAAAGTTATGGACGAAGCTTAGTCGCTACTCTTCGAGCGCGATAAATTCGATACGGTTTTATAAATCCGAGATAAAATGAGAATTAGCCAACGGGGTCTAAATGAAAGTTGTAGTACTCGTAAATACCAACGCATGGATATAAATAAAGTCGGAAACGGAGCTTGTATGCGAAAGGTATGGACGAAGCTTAGTCGCTACTCTTCGAGCGCGATAAATACGATACAGTTTTTGTAAATCTGAGATAGAAGGAGAATTAGCCGACGAGGTCTAAGTGAAAGTTGTAGTCCTCGTAAATACTAACATGTGGATATAAAGAACGTAGAAAACGGAGCTCGTACACGGAAGATACGGACGAAACTTAGCGGCTACTTTACTATAAAATCCCTATAAATAAAGGGTGAACCCTTCATTATTTCTTCACACCATAAGCATTTCTTTCTCTCTCTAACCTCCCTAAACCCCTCCCAAGTCTAGGGAGCCTCCCCAGCATGAGAAGAAAGCCCCGAAGCGCCCGACGGCTCCGAGCAGAAAAGCTTTCGGCTCGGAAACGCTGCTCCAGCGAAGCCTGATTTTTAAAAACCCGCTGTAAGTGAGCTACGCCTATACTATATTTAATATAGCTTTTATTTAATTATAGTAACATTGTTAGGACCTTAAAATAATTATTTGGGCTATTGTTAAGAGTTATATTGAGTGTTATTTAACGCTTATATAATAGTAATAATAGTTAGACTATTAATTAGTCTCGATGAATAATAGACTAAACTCGACTTGTAATAAACATCTTGATTGTTTCTTCTATGGGTCTCAAACTCGACTAGGACGATTTCTTGGTGAGTGGACAGACCGTTGTTTTTAATTTACACACAAAACCTTTATTTATTGGTTCTACTTGATCTCATACAGGCCCTTATAATTGATGGAAAAAATAGCTACACATAGTTGGAATCTGATTTGAAGGAAAAGCTAATGCATGGAAGTTGTTTGATGAAATGTGTGAGAGAGATCTGGTGTCTAAAACTCAATGATATATGGGTATTTTCATATTGGTTTTTCTGGGTTCCTTTGGAATTGTTTGAGCAGATGGAAGGTGAAGGATTTGAACTACATGAGAATGAAAACATATATTATGTTCTATCATTTTTAGACGTAAATTATATTCTATTTAACTATATTCATTTGTGAAGAAAAATATATTCATTTGCGAATATATGTATTCATTTGTGTAGAATTGATAAAATTTACATGATTTTATTTTCAATTGATGAAAAAACACTCGATTCATGTTTGTTTGTGTCTAGTTTTTGAATACAAGTGTATATTCATTTGTGATTGTGAATATAAGTGTATTAAATTCGGATGAAGTTGTATAAGTTTTATGAAGAAAAAAAAATCATTTTTGAATACAAGTGGATTCATTTGTAATTTGAGTTGTATTCGTTTGTTTTTGAAGAAAAAAACGCTCGTAAATTATTTTTGGGAAAATGATAAAACAAATATATTCCATTAACTAAAAGAAACTATTAATTTTTTTTAGGTGATTAAAAATCATTATCCCTAAAACTTAGGAAATCATTAATTAATATCAATATGTTGCAATTTAATATAAATATAAAGTTACTAATTTATCCTTATAAAATGATTGGTCCAAAACTATTCTCGTGTTCTCAACATTTTAAGTGTTTTCATTTGATCTATATATATATATATATATATATATATATATATATATATATATATATATATATATATATATATATATATATATATATATATATATATATATATATATATATATATATATATATATATATATATATATATATATATATATATATATATATATATATATATATATATATATATATATATATATATATAATTTACGATGGAAAATTTTCTCATAGTGTAAACGAGCCAAGTTGATGCCGGGCTTGATTAAGCTCGGCTCGAGCTCGTGAAAAATTATACAAGCTCGACTCGGACTTGAGTTGGACTAATTTTTTGTCTAACATGTTTAAATAAGCTTAAGTTTGGTTAGAGCTTGTTAAGAAACTCGTTTATTAATACCCTAAATCTCTAATTCTTAAAATATGTATTTGCTTGGACATATAAAAATAATAATAAATTATATTATATATAGGCTCGGATCGAGTTTTTAACGAGTCGATCCCGAATAGCTCACGAGTAGCTTGACTCGTCTATAGCTACACCCATAACCTAACGAACATATAACATGTTTAATAGATTAAAATATTAAAAATAATAATGGATTGCAAAGGATAAGATGTACATAAAACCTAAGGGTGATTAATTGTTTCAAAGTTTTTAGTATGAGAATTACATAGATTAGTTTTGTCGAACTTTAACGAGTCGATCCATGATATTTTATTTGTAGCTTGAATCGTATGTATCTATACCCATAACCTAACGAACGTATAATATGTTTGATAGATTAAAATATTAAAAGTAATAGTGGATTGCAAAGGATAAGATGAACGATAAAGCTAAGGGTGATTAAATGTTGCCAATCTTTTAGTATGAAAATTACATAAACAATGGATAGCTTTTAATTGGCCCATGTCATTCATACGTATTTGAAATATTCACGGATAAGAATGAGCTTATCCATACAAAAATCTTTGTTTTATTTATGATATATCTAATAAAATTCATAAATTCGATGTTTTTTTAGAACTGTTAACTCACGTATCTGTCAACCTTATTTTTAAATTTATATTTTTTTTATTCATAATAAGATTTGAACCTTAACTATCTAAAAGAATGATACAACACATAAAGCTACATGCATTAATTTAAATAACTCGATATATAGATCGTCATTGGCTTGTAAAATTCATCGTCATTAAATCTCAAGTTTTCATTTTTTTATATGTTTAGTTGTCACGATATTCCGTCAAATAAATTGCCCATCTTTTGAGATAGTTTGATGAAATTATATTTCCTTATTTTTAGCAGCATGCCTGGGTAGTAGTTTTATTATCTTTTTAATAGATTTAATTAGACTCTGTTTGATAGTTTCTGTCCAAAAAAATATTGTCCGGAAAAGTGTTGTATGAGAAAGTTTTCTAACTGAGAATGAAACCATATTGTTTGATTGTATATCTGATTCACTGTGTTGAATGATGAAAAATAACAATATTACCTTGTTGTTCTATATTGTGATGGATGAAGTTGCTGAATAGTTATAAAAGCATAACAATTGTCATACAAAATCAAAATTACACAATAATCATTTAAAATCCAAATAGAATGTCGATTAAGTTGTTTTTAGTTTTTTTTTCAAATTAATATTATGTTGTTATTCTTTAGCAATTTTAATTTTTTTTTTAATTTAACATGTGATTTTTGACTCAGTTTATGTCTGATAGTGGTCGGATGAATGAATTTTTTCAAAATATATTAGGATGATGGTAGTGTTGTCTAAAAAAAAATAATCCAATAAAACTTACCTAAAAGAAAATAATAATCCAATAAACTAATATTTATTAATATATAAAAATTATATATTTATAAATAGTATTTTTTTAATATATAATAATCCAATAAATAGAATTAATCTATTAAAAAGAAATAAAAAAATAATTATTTAAAAGAAACTAATAATCCAATAAAATAATATTAATTAATACATAAATATTATATATTAAAAATAATATTTATTAATATATAATAATTCAATAAAAAAATTAAAAATATTATTTAAAAGAAATTAATAATGCAAGAAAGAAAATGACAGGGCTTGGGGTATAATTGTCTTTCCAGTCTATTCAGCCAGAAAAATAAAATTTTAGAGTTTTCTGGAAAAGACAAATCTTGCCAGGAAAGACCTATTTTTTGTGCATATCAAACAATCTTTCCAGTCCATTCAGCCCGAAAAATTTATTTAGACTTTAAAAGATATGTATCAAACGGAACCTTAATGACCGTAAATGTTTCATATAGTTTTGTAATATAAATCACTTCCGAGACTAGTGGTGGAGGCATTGTTTTCCCTTATGAGTGGGTCAAGGTTCAATCTCCCTTCATTTTTCTTTATGTGGGGCAAGCAATCGGATCCAAGTTTAATCTCTCCATATGCCATATCAGAATCCAAGTCATCAAATATTCTATTTTTTTTTTTTTGTAGGTTTGGTACAAATTTTATATTTACTTCTATTTTTTGTAGCTTTTATACAAATTTTAAATTTATTGGGTGTTTGGTTAAACTTGTTAAAACAATTTATTAGCTTATTAGAGTTTTCATGTCATTAATATTTTAAAAAAAAATGTTTGGATGAAAAATAATTTATTCCGATGAAAAACCTTTAAAAATCAATTTTTCATAAGTTCTCTTATACTTACTTATTAACTTATAAATTAATAAGCTAACTAATAAACAATAAACAATAAGTTTTTTTTCAAAGACCCCCTTAAGAACTTAGCTCCACAAACATCATTTTTCTAAAGCAATTGCCCAACTTTTAATTTTTATTATTTTTTATTTTTATTATTATTTTATTATTATTATTATTATTATTATTATTATTATTATTATTATTATTTTGCAAATTAGATGCCCAAATTTGAATTCAACTTTTAGTTTTTGTTAGGAATTTTGTTCCACTGACTCACTCTTTTTCTTTTTCTTTTTATCTTTTTTTTTTGCATATTTTTCTAAACTTTTATTTATATTTTACGGATTTAGTCCAACATGTTTTTAGATATTTAACCTAACGTTTTTATCGTTTTATTTGAAAAATACTATTTTACACATTAAAGAAATTTCGTCTCAAAATTAGTTTGTACTGCCCTCAACTAGAGTAATTCTAAATAGTTAGGGTACTTGTTTTTTATTTGTTTTTCACATTCCCAATTAAACTAATCGTCTTTTAGAGTTCAATTGTATTTTTAGTATAGGAATCCGACTTTGTTTTAACCTTTTGATCTTTTGATCCTTATTTCCATCGCTTAATCAACGAAGTGGAGTTTAGAGTTGATTTGGTTTTCATCGAGAGGGATATAAAGAGTGTCTTTGATACATGAAAAGTATCATGTACATTATTGAGTTCTTGAGGCAACTTGAGTCTATAAGTTACATGACTAATTTGTTAGAATTTTGAATGATCCTATGTATCCTGGATTTAGCTTGCCTCATTTTAGGAATCATATTACTCCTTTCCAAGGGAGACTTTCAACATAACACAATCTCCGACTTGGAATTCCAAAGGCTTACATCTCCAGTCAGCATAACTTTTCTGATGATCACGTGTAACCTTAATTTTATCCTGAATTTGGACATTCTTTTAAGTCGTCTCGTGTATGATCTCAGGGCCAGTAATCAGCGTATCCCCCACATGTTTGTTAGGTAGCTGGGTATCACCTACTTTTTCCCAACATGTGGGTCATCGTGTAACACCCCTAATCCAACAGCACCAAGAAAGGAAAAGAAAGCCCTAAGTCAAAGGCGTCAACTCGTTGAGTCAAAGGAGGAACTCGACGAGTCGAAGCGAGTTCTGTGTCTCATATTAAGTGGCCGACTCGACGAGTCGGGGGACTGACTTGGCGAGTCAGGTCTGGGTTGGGAAACCCTAATTTCGGGACTTGGTGCCCTATTTAAGCATCATATTCTCCTCTTTAGGGTTTCATTTACAACCTCTTTAGTCCAGAACCGAAACCCTAGCCACCTAACTTCATTTCTTGAGCTTTTATGAAGATTAAGGTCCATTTGGAGTGCATCTTAAAGGTATGGGAGAAAGGAGCAAGGAAGGAAGTGTAGATCCAGCCTCTACCTCGGTTTGGCAGCTGGTAGTAGGTAACAAGTCAATACATTGAGCATTCATTAGATATATCCCCTTCTTGGCTTAGATTTTGTCACATTGGGCCATTTCCAAGGCCAATCTGAAAATTTAACCTTTGAGGATGAAAAGGACTTCAGATCTGGGAAATTCTGAGCTTTAGGGGCTCTGAGTGAGTAGCTTTACTCAGCCATTGCTTCATTCCATGATGTAAACATTCATTTTAGCTTGGATTAAGTGTTTTAGCTTCATAGCACCTTACATGCACGTAAAGTTAGCAACTTTACGTGTAATGCTAGCCTTAGGAGCCTAGATCTACAAGTTGGAAGCAATGGATCGGACTGTAATCAACAGAATGGAGATGTCACAAAGTGGAATCAGCGAGTCAGTTCATGGACTCAGCGAGTCTGGCTGTAAACCATAATATCTTCTGGTTATGAGTCAGATCAGTGAGTGAGTGGTGACTCAGTGGGTTGGATAGGACTAGGACTCAGCGAGTCGAGTCGCGTATTGTAAGATTTCTGGAGGTTATAAACTCGGCGAGTCATTAGGCTGACTCGACGAGTAGGGTCAACTTGGAAGGTTGACTTTGACCAGGACTTTGACCTTGAGAAGGACTTTGACCAGAGTTGACCTAGTTTGACTTCTGGAGGATAGTTTAGGGCTAAGTGTTACTTTAGTATTAGTTGCTCGGGGAGCTAGAGGAGCAGCGGTTCGGAGAATTGTCAAATAGCAACCAGAGGTCTCAGCCAGTCTTCAGTTGTGCGAGGTGAGTCTCCTCACTGTGTGAATGGGTCTAAGGCCACAATGTCAGCCCATGTAGTTATGAGTAGGAAGACTCGGGGGTTAGCCCTAGGCACTGTATGCTAGTATGTAATTTCGGACCAAGGTCCGATGCCGGGTGGGTTCCCGAGGAATGTTTGCATGTTAGATTATACTTGTTGTATGTGTGATACTTGTATGTGCCTAGTAGGGAGGTGAGTGTGGGCGAGGTCCCATATCTCATCCTTAGAAGAGTATGGACGGGGTTCCATATCTCATTAGTAGCAGAGCAAGGGCGAGGCCTGAGATAGGAGATGAGTAAGTGTGGGCGGGGGCCCGTATCTCACTAATAGTAGGAGCATGGACAGGGTTTCATGACTCACCAGTAGCAGGATAGGGGCGAGGCCCAAGATAGGCGAGGCCTTAGTACAGGAATATAGTAGACTAAGTTAGCTTATGTGTTATGAATTATTTATATGCTTGTATATGTTTAGCGGGTAGGGCCCAGAGATAGGCAGGGCCTAAGAGAAACAGATCTGTATACCGAGCGGGGCTTGAAGCCAAGCGGGGCCTGGGGTCGGGCGGAGCCCGATGTAGCGGGCGAGGCCCAGTGCTTGCAGTATGTGATTATGTATGGTATGTGGTAGGTTGGGGAACTCACTAAGCTTCGTGCTTATGGTTTTCAGTTTTGGTTTCAGGTACTTCCGGTAGCAGAAGGAAGAGCTCGGGGTGATCACGTGACACATACCAATGTTTATTCAGCCTGGGATGTTTTACTCTGATAAGATGAATATGTTTTGAATTAATAATCTAATTTGATGTTACGACTTATTTTTATGGTTTGAAAGCTATGGTTTGATAATGATTTGAAAATGAAATTTTTGGACCTGATTTTTGAGACGTTACAAGTTGGTATCAGAGCCTTGGTTTGAGGGATTCAGGCACACTCTCGGGTGTGTCTGAACTCAAACTAAGGAAGTGGTATAAAGTTATTTTTTAAAGAAAAGAGTTTTAGAAAAAGCGAAAAGAAGTTTTAGAAAGAAAAGAACTTTGCAAAGAGAAAAGGGTGTGGTGCATGCAATCAGCCGAGCTCAAGTAAGTTCTCCCAAATCACCCATACATGTTTGCTTAGATATGATATGCTTATGAGAACTGCATGCTAGATTAGGACTAAGGATCTAAGAGGATGCCTTATGTGCCTGTTTTATGTGTATGAGCTTTATGTGTTACATGCTAGTACAGATTCCTGAGTATGGGATAGAGCAGTACGATTGGATTGTGTGGCTAGATTTTCCTTTTGTCTGAATGCTACTTGCTTTGTGCTTTGCGGGACTCTGAGTGATAGAAGTTAGCCATTAGGTGAATACGTCAAGTCACATGTGATCAGGGTTGGATAATCTCAGAGTGCTGGATTTGGCCCTATTGCGTAGCTCTTGTTTGAGTCTAACCGTTGTAGGGACGAGTTCTTTACTCGAAGAATTATCTAAGCCTCGTCACATGTGATGGTATTCAGGTTGTGGCTAATTGGCATTATGAAGATACCTTCAGTAGCTGTGGACTGGGTGCGGGTTGGAGGTTACCCTAGGGAAAGCCTAGGATGAGAGTAGTGTTGGGAGGAGTAGTAGTAGAGAAAGGGACTTGTTGGAGTCGAGGCAATTCTCGAGGAAAGTCTGGATAGATGTGGAAAGTAGTATGGGCCCGTACTACTGAAAGCATAGGATCCGTACTCGATTAGAGAAGGGCTAAGATAAAACTCGGGAACTTGTAGTGAGTGTGTGATCCCTCAGTAGTGAGGAGTATATTGATGATACTCATGTTATGTAGTAGAATGGTGACGTTACGAGGTAAGCTAGTAGGCAGTTCTGGTGTTGGTGAGGGATCAGGCTCGGGTTTATGAGTCGAGCAGCTCGAGGAGCAGATGAGGGAGTTTATATCAGCTGAGATTACGTGTAGTGTTCTAGACCAGATTCTTGTGATCTTCGGTACGGTCAAGGAGAGGATACTGGAGATTTTGGATGAGAGGTTGGGAGCCTTCTGCACTGAGGTGATGGATTTGGTGGGAGCACGCACAATGACATTCTGAGAGTTCAGGGCTTGTGGAGCTCCGGATTACCATGGGGCCAGGGACCCCATCGCTAGCAGCAGGTGGTTGGCCAATGTTGCCAATGCTTTTCGTACGAGCCAGTGTCCTGAGGGGGATAAGGTCCGACTTGCCTCCTGTCTTCTGAAGGACAGAGCACGGGATTAGTGGGAGGAGGTTGGAAATGCCATTGGGGATGATGCCGCGTTGGACACGATGACATGGAGTGATTTCTCAACCAGGTTCAGGGCCGAGTTTGCACCAGTGATCGAGGTGCAACAGTTAGCACGAGAGTTTCAAGATTTACGACAGACTATAGAGACGGTGGCGGAGATCACCGCTAAGTTCAGGGAGAGAGATCTCCTTGTTCCTCAGTATGTCGCAGACGAGGAGATGAAGAAGGCTCGATATCACGAGATGCTGAGAAGTGACATCAGGGAGTTTGTGAGCAGGTCCAGCTGCAAGATGTTGGAGGATATGATTGCCCGGGCAAGGGAGAGGGAGATCGATATGGAGCACCTCAGGAAGAGGAAGTCGGAGGAGGTTCAAGTAGCCGCAGGTTTAGGCAAGAGACCCAAGGGGTCGGACATGAGATCGAGGGATTATTAGGGACGCGGTCATTAGGGCAAGTGTGGCAGGACCCACGAGGGTGCTTACAGGAGTGGTAGTGGTGGTGATTTCGGCTGCTTCAAGTGCGGCCAGACTGGTCATTTCAGCAGGGATTGTATTTCTACCACCACTCAGAGACCAGAACTGATATGTTTCCACTACAGCCAAAGGGGCCACAAGAAGGCCCAGTATTCGAGTTTGCTTACAACAGGACATGTGATGGCACCTACCCCTACGACTATGAGGATCACCGACGGCCGTCAGGGCCGAGCAGAGGCGCCTGCAGTGGGGAGCAGGGCTTTTCAATTGTCTATAGTGGAGACTCGAGCAGCACCGGACGTTGTAGGTGTGTATCTTTTTCTCTTCTGTCAACTTTTATTCATGATTATATTGTTATGGAACTGCATTACCTGCTTTCGATTAAGTCATATGCCATCTGCATACCATGAATGTGAGAGTAGTAGTTCGAAGATGTTTCCCTTTAGATCAGGTTCTCAGGATGCAGTCACTGTAGCAAGTGTGAGTAGGGATCGAGAGGCGTTTTGTTAGTTTGCAAGAGTGGTTCGGTTTGGTATTGGTTAAATTTGGAGCTCTAGCGGTGGTGAGCGTGGTTGTCAGCAGATCGGCCTTTAGATGGAGAAAAGGATTGGGAATCCTTTCCAAGCTGGGATCTGTAGGGATCTAGTTGAATCGAAGTGGGGGAGTACTATTCCAGTAGTCAGGAGCTGGGGTAGGAGCGCAACTTGGATGCATTTGCATCCTTGCTAAGAAGGAAAGCAGCCGAGGTAGCCATTTGGATAGAGCAGCGGGAAGTTGGGAGTTTGAGAAACATCCTGACATTGAGTTCATGTATTTGTAGTAGTAGAGGACTGGTTTGGGAAACCAGGTTGATGTTTTTCCCAGTGGCACGCGAGTTAATCAGGATGATAGACCGTGGAGCGCTTGTTATTGGATGTTTTCAGGTTGGTCGCCAGTAGTTAGAAAGTGTGGGAAAGTGTTGTGAGACTGCGGGATACCTGTAGCATTCATTAGCAGTTTAGTTAGAGGAGTGTGGGCGGGGGCCCGTATCTCCTAGTTAACGGAGTGTGGGCGAGGCCCGTATCTCCTAGTCAACCTGATAAAGATCGAGCAAGGATAGTACGTTGAGGATTCATGATGGTTTTGGACCCACGTAGCCTAGATAGGTGAGACCTGGGGGCTGGGTCACTTAGTAGTATGGGTTGGGTGGGACCCGTGGGCGAGGCCCATGCGATAGTAACTAGTCAGGTGAGATCCTAGGGGAAAAAACCGCTCTAAGTTATATTTTTGGTAATACCCGTGGGTGAGGCCCGTGAGATTATGGCAGCGTAGGTGGGACCTAGTAGAGACCTTAGGGTTGAGATAGGGATCGAGGATCCCATAACTTGTAGAGCCAAAGTGGCAGTGTAGATAAAGTAGTTCTAGATAGCCGAAGTTTCCTTCGAGAGTCGCTGGGAGCGACTGAGTGATTGGGCTTGGGTTCAGTAACCGGTGGGAGTCCGGTAACTCAGTTAATGGCAAGTAGTTGGGACCAGGGTGGTCTCGGTTCATCCGGTAGGCGAATAAGAGACAGCAGAATTTTCAGTCAGGGGTAGCAATGAGAAGAGAAGTTTTGTGTGGGAAGACGCCTTGGGAAGGTTAGTGAACGCGCAAGGTAAAGGGGATGAAACCCCTAGGATGTGCAACATAAGTACTCGGGGAGTACCGAAGGGATTTTCGATTGGGTAAGAGCTGTGTTTTCAGGGTTGTTAGTGTGACAACCCGAAGTTCGTTCCATCATTTGTAACCCTTTTTCTATTAATACATTCATCATTTTCAATTTCGTTTCCGTTTACGATATTAAATTAATTCATTAATTTGAGATTGCTATTATGACTTAATGGGTGTCCAAACGCATTTAGAACTCATATTAACACCCCATTCTAGTAATCGAAATATTTTTAGAATCGACCATATCGGGTTACGGTAACTTAATCGGGTGCGACCAAAAGCCATGTCTAACGTCGGTATCGGCTAGAATTCCACCGTGTCCCGAACTTAGAACCTATTTAAAGCTCAAAAGACTTCAATTTGAATCTTTTGCTCTCTCTCACTACTCTCTCTCTAACCTCTCTCCTCAATCCAAATCTAAGGTCCAAAAACATCAAATTAACGCTCAAATTCATCAAGGTAACTTCCCTAACTCATAGATTAGCATCCTTAGCCTTCAAATTCGAGTTTAATCTATGGAAAAGGACCATGTTCATGTGTTTACGGTCCTGGAACATGCTTGGGCCGTAAACACACATAAAGGGGGGTTTTTGAGCCTTAAAAACCCTTCCAATCCACCTTTGGAGCTTAGATATGGCTAAATGACTTAAGGGAACGGACTTAGAACACCTTGAATCCAACTTTTTAGGAGTAAACATGAGTTTAATGCCCAAGAACATGCTTGGGCCGTAAACTCATCTTCATGGGGAGTAAACTCAAATTTGAGTGTTTAAATTCCACTTAAACACACCAATAGCCTTGGATTAAATTCTAGAACCAACCACAATCGATTTAGGGGCCTTAAACATGACGAAAACCCTCTCTTTAGGAGCTTACAGCCGTAAACCCCCCAAGAATGGGTTCCTGGGCCGTAAATGTAACATCCCCCTCTGGCACGTATCACAATATTGTCCGCTTTGGGCCACTCGGCACGAGGACTTCCCAGGGGGTCACCCATCCTGGTACTACTCCCGCCCGAGCACGCTTAACTGCAGAGTTCTTATGGGATCTGCTGCCCTCACGGCTTTAAAACGCGTTGTGACAAGGAAGGTATCCACACCCCTTATATGGAGATGTTTCGTTCTCCTTCCAAGCCGATGTGGGATCAGATCTAACCCACTTTCACCCCCCATTATAGGGTTCGACGTCCCCGTCGAACACATCGACCCGTGCCCTAGCTCTGATACCATTTGTAACATCCCCCTCTGGCACGTATCACAATATTGTCCGCTTTGGGCCACTCGGCACGAGGACTTCCCAGGGGGTCACCCATCCTGGTACTACTCCCGCCCGAGCACGCTTAACTGCAGAGTTCTTATGGGATCTGCTGCCCTCACGGCTTTAAAACGCGTTGTGACAAGGAAGGTATCCACACCCCTTATATGGAGATGTTTCGTTCTCCTTCCAAGCCGATGTGGGATCAGATCTAACCCACTTTAATTGTAACGCCCGGGTTTCAGGGCTAAGCATTTTTGTCAATGTAATAGTCTAGGTCAACTCTTGTAACTCTTTTTTTTTTTGAAGTAATAAAAATGAAATATTTGAGTATTATGTGAATTATGTGTATTTATGTGCTTATAATTTAATTATAAATGTATAATTAATAAATAATAAAAATAAGCGTCAAAATTAAAGTATAAGATAATCCCGATATCTCTACATAAAGTTGTATAATATGTCTCAAGGTTTTCGTACATATAAAGAATGCCGAAATCCGAGTTATAACGAAGAAGTTATGACCCGTCGAAGTTTTACGGCAAAACCGGCACGGCACCGGGAAGCGTAAATAGTGAATTTACGATAGAGCGAGATTTAGCCTTAGCAATCTAAACAAAAGTTGTAGAATATGTTAAACTAAGAGCGTCGATAAAAAGAACGCCCAAATCTGACTTCGTATGAGGAAGTTATGATTTTTCTAAGATTCGGCTTAGCAGTGCACGACCCGAAACTCGAATTTTAGTTCGAGCGGTTTTTGGCCTACACAACCTAAATGAGAGTTGAAGATCTCATTAATAGGAACTCAACGGTAAAAAGATGGACGAAAACGGAGTTCGTATGAAGGAGTTACGAATTCTTCGCGGTCATTTAACAGTCTAAAGGCCTCCTACTGTTAAATTTGAGATCGGTCAAGAATTAGCTGACGGAGTCTAAACGAAAGTTGTAGAGTACGTCTTCACCTACGCGTGGATATAAAGAACGTCAAAAACGGAGTTCGTATGAACGAGTTACAAATTATAATAACATATTTACGTATTAAAATAAAGTATAAATCATGTATACGTACACATATATATACATATGTATATATCATTAGAAAGGTATCGACGATGCGGTCATTATAAGACTAATGTTGAGTTCTTTCGACATTAGTTTAGTACAAATATCATTAAATTCATTTATAATAGTATTATAGAGGGGTGTTTAGTTGTTTATATAACTAAAAGGTCATTAAGTAATTATGGAGGGTAGTTTTTGAAAATTCAATTAGTATAAATAAGAGCCTTGGGCTCTCATATTTCTTGCACCATTCTCTTGATTCAAGAGTCTTTCTCTCCTTATCCCCCGAGCATTTCGGTCCCTCGTGATTCGACTTCTCTTTCTGTAGCTTAGTATAGTAAGGTGAGCGCTGAAGCGCTGCACGAATCTTTCTTAGAAAGATTCAGCGACGAAGTTCTGCCCCTGCAGAGCCCGACTCCTAGCTAAAACCCCCTTGTAAGTAAGTTATGCTTACCTTATTTTAATATAGCTTATATTTAAAATTAGTATTGTTATTATGAACTTATAATAAATATTTGAGTTATTATTATAACTTATATAAGTGTCGTTATAATATTTTTTTTAACTACTCGCGGTACGGGGAATCTGGTTTAAAGGGCCGCATAGGGTTGTTGGATTTCAGAAGTGCTATATGCCAAAATGGTCCTGCCCTCCGGTGTTTTATGTCTGGCCCCTGTCTGTACATAGTGGTTGGAAAATATTGTTTAACGCTTATATAATAATAATAATACTAAGACTAATAGTTGGTCACGGTAAATATTAGACTAAAATTTAGCGATAATAATGTTAGGTTTCGTCGAAGGAAAATAGAATCGTTAGAAGCAAGCGCTGCCCGATTTTGGAATCATCACCTTAACAAGTGAGTGCATAGTTACTTTCAACTTACACATAGATATGAAGTATTTTATATAAATTACGTGCTATGTGTGCATATTATCTGAATACTTGCTATCTATGCTAGATGAACGTTGTTATACATGTTTTCAATGATTTAAACTGTATATGTATTATATATGTACGAAAATATTGTGGTAAAACATGGGTAGATGCTGATGGGTTTTGAGCATTCTAACACTTCCTAAGTGTACATGCAACCCTAATAACCTTGGATCTATGTTTGTCTAATTTGTCATGCAAAGTTGAATTCCAAGGTTATATCCTATCTAGCATACATGGGGAACAATTTTAACATAAAGTATAGATAGAATAACTTACCTTGTTGTTGCTTGTGTTCCTTGAAACCTTGTGAGCCTAGCACCTCAAGTGGTGATGCCTCAAATGCTTCACACAACACCAAATGCTCTTGGAAGAACTTATGAGAGAATACACACTCTTCAAAATCGGCCAAGCCCCCTTATTCCTTAGTGTTACCGATTTGGGAGGAGATCATATTACTTATATAGTGTTGACACATCTAGGGTTAAACCCTAATGTGTCATGACTCTTCATTTCCATGACCCATGGGTTTGTAACTCCCATGGAGCATCCATGGAGCATCCTATGGGTGGAACCCAACTTGATGATCCATGGAGCCTTTTAGCCCACTATACAAGATATGGATGATTTACTTAATCAACCCATATATTTAATTAGTTATCTTTTGATCACTTAATTAATTCTAATTTAATTCTTGATCAAACTAATCAAATAATATTATTAATATATTAGAACTTATAATATATTAATAATCTCCAAACGTTATTTCTCTCATTTAGTTTATCCAATTGCATGGTGCCATGCAACCCAAATGGACCATGCCGGGTCGGGTCAAGTACATACCAGAAATAGTTATGGACTTAGACACCTTATCCAACAGTCTCCCACTTGGATAAGTCTAGTAACTATTACTGCAAGTATGACTTCAGGAACCGATCGGCAATCGTAGCTCTTTACAAGGTTTCTCGAAACTTGAGAAGACGATGGTACGCCATTTAAGATAAGTGATCATATAATCCTCTGTTCTAGATATCAGTCGGACAAATACATGGAACAATGTCTTACTTATTGTCCAACATTTGTTTCCCGATTTCCGATTTGTTTGACAAAGAACTTTATTGAACACATCAATCTAGTTCTGACCGGGCCCGGTACATAGGTCAAAACAAAATCATCGAGGGGCCCAGATATCAGCTTCTAATCCAAGAAGGAACAGATAAACTTCGACTCATATGTTTGTTCTACTACTCATTGAATTACACATAAGAGCACGATTTTATAACATCGAGTTACCAATGCGTTTTTCGTACAATTAATGCATAACCAACTCGTAAGTAACAAATCATATCTCTAGGTTTAAAGACTTATATGATATTACCGTCTCACGATCACTCGAGATAGAATTCCATGAAGTGATTCCAGTGAGCGTGGGTTGAGTCCAATGCTCAGAACTTATGAGCACTCATGATTGTCGTAGCCTTGTCCCAGACCTCTACAACCAAACATGACAGTCTTGATTCATACCTACTTCCGACATATGACCGACTGTGGAGGTTTGAATAATATGTTATACCAAACAAAATTATTCTGGAAGTCAAAACATGCAAAATAAATATAGTAAACGATCGACAAGAGATAGCAACACTTTACTCATAAATAAAACACTTTTATTCATCATCAAATGTCAATTACACTTTACAAATTTCGAGATTATCTAACTACTAAATCTAATATCATCCTTCAGCCCTATGCTCCGAGCATGCTGGAGATGCTTAACCCGAGTCAGTCCCTTCGTGAGGGGATCTGCCGGATTCTCATCTGATGATACCCTCTTTGCCACGAGGAGTCCTTCTTCGATCCGATGTCTGATGAAATGGTATTTTCTGTCGATGTGTCTGGATCTCCCGTGATCCCTTGGTTCCTTGGCTAAGGCAACAGCACTTTCACTATCACAGAAAATTTCCATCGGCTCTTTAATAGCTGGTACAACTCCAAGGTCTCCAATGAAGTTCCTCAGCCATAACGCCTCCTTTGCCGCTTCGCTAGCTGCAATATACTCTGATTCACAAGTAGAATCTGCCACTGTCTCTTGCTTGGAACTCTTCCAAGAAATTGCTCCTCCATTTAGGGTAAAGACCCAGCCCGACTGAGAGCGGAAGTTATCCCTATCAGTCTGGAAGCTAGCATCACTATACCCTACAACTCTCAAGTCATCACTCCCACCGAGGGTAAGGACCCAGTCCTTAGTCCTTCGCAGGTACTTGAGAATATTCTTTACCGCAATCCAGTGTGCCTTGCCAGGGTTCCCCTGAAACCTGCTAACCATGCTCAAGGCAAAGGCTACATCAGGTCGAGTACACGTCATAGCATACATGATCGAACCTACAGCCGAAGCATAAGGTAATCGACTCATTTCTGCTATCTCAGCCTCAGTGCTAGGGCTTTGTGTCTTACTCAGCTTGGTGCTACTCTGGATGGGCAACTCTCCTTTCTTGGAGTTTTGCATTCTGAATCTCTTCAGAATCTTCTCCAAGTAGGTACTTTGACTAAGTCCAATTAATCTTTTACTCCGATCTCTCAAGATCCTTATCCCCAAAATATAGGCAGCTTCACCAAGGTCCTTCATAGCGAAACACTTTCCAAGCCAGGACTTTACTTCCTGTAAGGTTGGAATGTCGTTTCCTATGAGTAGTATGTCATCCACATACAATACCAAAAAGCTAACTATACTCCCACTAGCCTTGACATATACACAAGATTCATCTTCACTCCTAGAAAAGCCAAATTCCTTGACCTTTTCATCAAAGCAAAGATTCCATCTGCGAGGTGCTTGCTTTAATCCATAAATGGATTTCTCAAGCTTACACACTCTATTAGGGTACTCGTTACTGACAAAACCCTCTGGCTGACTCATGTAAACATCTTCAGCCAACTTTCCATTAAGGAAAGCGGTTTTGACATCCATTTGCCAAATTTCATAGTCATGAAATGCGGCTATAGCTAACAGAACCCGAATAGACTTAATCTTGGCTACCGGAGAAAAGGTCTCATCATAGTCCACTCCAGGAATTTGAGAGAAGCCCTTTGCAACCAGCCTAGCCTTATAAGTGTGTACTTTACCATCCATGTCGGTCTTCTTTTTGAAGACCCATTTGCACCCTACAGTCTTTCGACCTGGTACATTCTCAACCAAGTTCCAAACTTGATTGTCATACATGGATTGTATCTCGCTATCCATAGCCTCTTTCCATTTAGCAGACTCGGGGCCTGCCATGGCTTCCTCGTAGCTGTTAGGGTCATCTTGACTTACTAGTGTCTCATCACTAATAAGTGTCTCACCTTCTGCAGTAATATGGAATCCATAGTAATGCTCAGGTGCACTCCTAACTCTCGTGGAACGCCTCAGAGGTACAGATTCGTCAATTGGCTCAACAGGAGTTTCCTCCTCAAGTTGAGGGCTAGAGTTTGAAGTTCCTTCACCACTTGACTCTTGAATTTCTTCAAGATCAACTTGCCTCCCACTGTCTCCTTGGCTTATAAACTCTCTCTCTCGAAAGACTCATCTTCTTGCTACAAAGACCACATTGTCACTAGGTCTGTAGAAGAGGTAACCAAAGGAATGCTGTGGGTAGCCGATGAAAATACACCTCTCGCTTCGGGGTTCGAGCTTATCATGAGTCTCGCGTCTCACGAAAGCCTCGCAGCCCCAAATCTTGATGTGGTCTAGTTTAGGTACTTTACCAGTCCACATCTCGTGAGGAGTTTTGGCAACTTTCTTTGTAGGGACTAGATTGAGGATATGGGCGGCAGTCTCTAAGGCATACCCCCAGAATGAGATTGGTAGCGAAGCTCGACTCATCATGGAACGAACCATGTCCAACAAGGTTCGATTACGCCTCTCAGCCACACCATTCAATTGCGGTGTCCTGGGAGGTGTCAATTGTGAGACAATCCCACATTCCTTTAGATAGTCGAGGAACTCTGAACTAAGATACTCACCACCTCGATCGGATCGAAGCATCTTAATGTTCCTGCCCAATTGATTCTCGACTTCCTGTTTAAATTCCTTAAACTTCTCGAAAGTCTCTGACTTATGCTTGATTAAGTAGACATATCCATATCTACTGTAATCATCGGTAAAAGTCAAATAATAACGATTAGCATCTCTAGTGGCATGTTTGAATGGTCCACACACATCCGTGTGTATAAGGTCCAACAAACCTTCACCCCTTTCACATGAGCCTGTGAAGGGTGACTTTGTCATTTTTCCAAGTAAGCATGATTCGCAACTATCATTTGACTTTAGGTCAAACGACTCCAAGACTCCATCCTTTTGGAGTTGGCCTATGCGTTTCTTGCTTATATGTCCAAGACGACAATGCCATAATGATGCTTTATCCAAGTTATTATTATTAGAATCAATACACAAAACATTATTTCCTAAGTTATCTACAATAGATACAGCTTCATACACACCATCACAAGGTAATGCTTTAAAATAAAGTACATTATTAAAGAAAGCATTAATCGAACCAACTTCATTATCAAACGAAAAGGTGAAACCTTGTTTGTACAATGCATGAAAGGAAATAATATTTCTTGCCATTTCTGGCGAATAACAACATTTATTCAAATCTAAATTTAACCCACTACTTAGCGATAAAGTATAAACTCCAATCTTGGTGACAGGTGTAACTTTCCTATTCCCCATGATTAAGTTTATTCTTCCTTGCTCCACATTCTCACTTCTTCCTAGTCCCTGCAAGTCACAACAAATATGAATTCCGCAACCTGTATCAAGGACCCAAGATTTCGAATGGGGTGAGTTATTAGAAATGATAGTGTAAATACCTGCATGGTTGGGTTTGACTTTCCCATCCTTTACATCTTGCTGGTACTTTGGGCAGTTCCGCTTCCAATGAGCTTTTTCGTGACAATAGAAGCATTCAGCCTCTTTTGGGTCAGAAGAAGGAGTAATGAAACCTTTCTTGGTTCCACTTGAAGAAGAGCCATCAAGGGTCCGAGCCTTGGTACCCTTTGAAGATCTCTTTCTCTTCCTCCCCCGACTCTTCCCGATTGCCAAGACCGGAGTTGTTTCTGGAGTAGGAGTGATAGCGACTGACTTCCCCTTAAGACCTGTTTCTGCGGTCTTGAGAAGTCCCTGAAGTTTGCTGAGGGTGACCTCTTCCTTGTTCATGTGATATGTCATGCGGAATTGATCATAGCACGATGGTAAGGAGTGCAAAATGATATCTATTGCAAGCTCCTCAGGGAAGTTCACATTGAGCTTCAGCAACCGATCCACATACCTTTGCATTTTCTGCATGTGGCTCGTGACGGACTCTCCGTCCTTCATCATGGTCGTTATCATGGAGCAGATGACTTCGTACCTCTCTTGTCGTGCACTTTGATGGTATCTTTCCATCAAATCTTGGTGCATTTCATAAGGGTAGAAGTCTTCATAAGACTTTTGGAGTTCAGCTGTCATGGTGGCTAACATGATGCAAGCCACCTTGGTTGCATCTCTTTCATGAGTATGAAAGTCAGCGATCTCCTGGGGAGTTGCAGTGGACTCGTCAATTTCCTTAAGCTCCTTGTCAAGGACATATTCTTTGTCCTCGTAGCGGGTAATCATCCTGATGTTTCTGATCCACTTATTGAAGTTGGATCCATCAAAGGTGACTTTCCCACACAGACTCATAAGAGTAAAGGAGCCATTAGGATTCGAGCCAGAAGCATTAGTTGAAGACATCTGAAAAGAAGAACAAGTTTAGTTTAGATTTAAGAGAGTCCTTAATAAAACACCCAAATGTAATATTAAGGCTAGGATCCAATCACAATATAATATAACTTAGAAGAGGTATGCCGTAATCTAAGCTATACCATATTTGAAAGGTAGGTGAATGATGATTCACCAATTTCCACCACGCAAACCGAAATATTAAATATTTAGTTTTTTATTGGTTTTAGAAATTCCTAGATTCTTTGAGATCCAATGAACTTTTTCAAAGGCATGTTTCAATCTCGGGAGTGCCCTCCAGGTTTTGTGACTGGGATGTCGAGGATCACAAAACGAGGTGTGAAGTAACCATGCAAATCACTTGGTACCCTTAAAGTTTATCACTCAATCGATGTGCCGGTAAACCACACACGCTCCACCGATACTATAATAAACCTTAAGTCACCCTTTACCTACCTTGTTAAGTGCAAGTTAGTGTGCCGGTTAACCACACACGCTCCACCAACGACTCAGACAAAGTGTAAAGTGTAATTTCATGGATTAGCACCTTATTCACATTTTTCCTAAAGTAACTAAGATTGGGAATTTAATAAACATTTAGTTACTTTATATATTCATCATACTTTGAATGAGAATTTATAAGTCCTTGTCTTACCCGTTCGGCTAACGACCCTCCACCAGTCAAGCAAGCGGTGGGTGAGAATATACACCCATTAAGTCACCATTTTATAGGCAACAACCTTATACCCACCTTATAGACCGGCTTCGTGAATGAGGCGTACTAGCGGTAAGACGACTTGTTCTTATACATATATATATATATATATATATATATATATATATATAATTATTAAATCATCATAATATAAGTATAAGGGTTGAATTTTAACTTTTTAAAATTCTAGGGGTTGGAACTAAAGTTTTAACTTAACTTTACTTGTTCCAAAACTTGAGGGCAAGTTTTGTAACTTTCAAAACTTTTCATTTCTTGTAACTTATGAGTTTAATAGAGTCATAAAATGAAGACTCTTCATTTTTATAACTCTTGTGTTTTCTTAATGGTTTTAACTCAAGTGTGACTCTTGGTTTTCCATAACTTAAGGATAAGTTATGGACTCCATTAAAACACATTATGATCAAGAATTAAACTACCAAATAGGTTACAAATAATTCCTATGATCATCTAAAACATCATAAGAACAAGAACATGAATATGAACATAATCAAAAATTACATAAAACTTTGTAATTTTGATAACTAGTTGTTGTAAATGAATTAGCAAAACATTACACCACCAAAAACAAGTTTATATTTACTAAAACAGTTTAGGGTAATGTTTCTAATTCATTTTCCAGCAACTGAATCGAAATTCTGCACTCATTCGACCCTACTCGCCGAGTGCATGAACATGACTCGCCGAGTTGGTTGAAGATACTCATGGACTCGACGAGTTCCCCCTATGGACTCGACGAGTCCGATCGCAGACAGCAAATTTTCGATCCTGTTTTCAACTTTTAAGCACAAATAAGAACAAACAAGCCTAGGCTCTGATACCACTGATGGGTTTTGAGCATTCTAACACTTCCTAAGTGTACATGCAACCCTAATAACCTTGGATCTATGTTTGTCTAATTTGTCATGCAAAGTTGAATTCCAAGGTTATATCCTATCTAGCATACATGGGGAACAATTTTAACATAAAGTATAGATAGAATAACTTACCTTGTTGTTGCTTGTGTTCCTTGAAACCTTGTGAGCCTAGCACCTCAAGTGGTGATGCCTCAAATGCTTCACACAACACCAAATGCTCTTGGAAGAACTTATGAGAGAATACACACTCTTCAAAATCGGCCAAGCCCCCTTATTCCTTAGTGTTACCGATTTGGGAGGAGATCATATTACTTATATAGTGTTGACACATCTAGGGTTAAACCCTAATGTGTCATGACTCTTCATTTCCATGACCCATGGGTTTGTAACTCCCATGGAGCATCCATGGAGCATCCTATGGGTGGAACCCAACTTGATGATCCATGGAGCCTTTTAGCCCACTATACAAGATATGGATGATTTACTTAATCAACCCATATATTTAATTAGTTATCTTTTGATCACTTAATTAATTCTAATTTAATTCTTGATCAAACTAATCAAATAATATTATTAATATATTAGAACTTATAATATATTAATAATCTCCAAACGTTATTTCTCTCATTTAGTTTATCCAATTGCATGGTGCCATGCAACCCAAATGGACCATGCCGGGTCGGGTCAAGTACATACCAGAAATAGTTATGGACTTAGACACCTTATCCAACAGATGCAATAGGTGATGTGTGATAAAATGATGAGAGGCCTCGATGTTGATGTTGTTGATTCTGTCATCTAGCGGAGTATGGATGACGACCACGGACTCTTCTAGACAGTCCAGTGGAACACTAGCAGGCTCGCAACCTGTAGGTGTTTGTGAACGATATGTTCACCGGTGTACTCCATCCCCCACATGGTTGCTTTTAGGACATTTATTGCTGAGGAATCCCCTTAGCAGTAGTGTCCGTCCCGATGATGATCCTTAGGCTAGGTCCCTTATGATAGGTGTTTAGGGACGTAAAGTGAGGATAACGGGAACGGGTAATCGGGTTATTGTTGATCGATGAAATTAATAAACTTATTTATTGTGGGTTGAAAACCCTATGTGCTCACCAGGCTCCCAAGCCTGACCCACTCAGTTTTATGTATTACAGGTAGTGGCGCATGAGCATAGGTGTGATGTTTTGGACGAGGGATTACGGATATAGGCCTGTAGATATGAAATAATGTAGTAAGGCTTATATTGTACTGTTTATGCTTTTGATCTGTACGAACATGACATCCCGAGTCTTTTAATGAAATACATTTCTATGGAAATGTTTTTGATAAATCTTTATCATATTTTTGTTTTGGGACAAATTCCGCAACACTTTCATTTAAAATGTAACTCTGATTTTTAAACAAAGCATAAACAAACCGGTCTTTTGTGGCCGTGATTTTGGGGATGTCACAGTTGGTATCAGAGCATTAGTTTAAGCGAACTAGGAATTTGTAGGATTTCTAGACTTAAACTTAGAATGCTAAGCGATGATTGTGAGGTGTGAGCACTAGCTTATTTTAGGAATTGTGCCTAAAATGCTTTTATGTGCTAAATGCTTTGTGCATAATATGCTGTTAATTGTTCGGATCTATGGTCTGTTGCCGACCGGATCTGGAAACCTTATGTGTTTAGAATTCTAAACGTACGACTACGATATTAGAACTAGCATGTAAACGTTTCGGAGTGATAAGGACGATTTAAACGTCTATCCTAAATAAAGATCTAAATTCACCTTATTCGGTGTATAGATCAAGATGGCAAGGACCCGTAGCGGAAACGTGAACGCGAATGGAGATAGGAACCAACCCCCAGTGGTTCAACAAATACCTGTTGTAGAAGAAGTTGGACCTGAACCAGTCACGATGGCCGGAGTGCAAGCGATGATCCAGGCTATGTTGGATCGTCAAATGGAGGAAACTAGACGTTTGCTCCAGCAAAATCGAGAGGAAGGCACTATTCAAATCGAACAGCCCGAGTTGAACGAAGGGCAGACTGAGGAAGGAGACTACAGTGGAACTGTTGGTCAAGTCAACCAACCAATAGTTCAAGAAAATAACCAAGATGACGGATTCGAGAGAAATGGATGCAAGTACAAGGATTTTCAGACTTGCAAGCCATCGACTTTCACGGGAAAGGAAGATCCAATCGGAGTCATGGATTGGATCTCGGAGATGGAGTTAGCTTTCATGACATGCGGTTGCAGAGGGAAACTACAGACCACGTTTGCAGTGCGTCAGTTTCGAGGAGGCGCTATACGTTGGTGGAATACTTTGGGGAAGACTTAAAGCCCCAACAAACCCCTGGAACTGACATGGGCAGAATTTCTGGTACAATTCAAACGAAAGTACTGCTCAGCTCAAAACCTGCTCGAGCTAGAGAACCAGTTTCTAACCCTAAAGAAGGGGAGCATGTCAATTGATGAATACACGAACAACTTCATAGAAAAGATGGAATTTGCCTTGCGTCTTGTTCCAGATGAGTTGACGAAAATTGATAAGTACGCAAAGGGATTACCATGGGAGTACGCGGTGCCAGTGCGTCAGGCACCTACTTTGGAGGCAGCTATCTGGGCTGCCAAGTCTGTGGAGGATATGATTAAGGGAAGAGCTGCCAGCAAAGTCGAGGTTGGCGAGAAAAGGAAATTTGACGGATCCTCAAGGTCCGGTAAGAAGGGTAGATTCTCGAAGTTTGGTTCGAGAGGAGGAGGATCAGAAGCGAAGTGGTGTGACAAGTGCAAGAAAAAGCACTCTGGGAAGTGTGATGGAGGGGTCACTTGTTACAAATGCGGAAAGCCTGGGCACTATGCCAATGAATGCACGTTCACTAAGAAGGTCTGTTATGAGTGCAACGAGGAAGGGCACATTTCAAGGGATTGCCCGAAGAAGAAGGAGACGGGAAGACCCAACATACCACCGAAGCCGAAGGCAAGAGCCTTCCAGATGACGCTCGAGGCTGCAAAGGAGGCAGCAGACGTCGCTTCAGGTACCTTTCTTGTAAATGGTTTGCCTGCAAATATACTATTTGATTCCGGAGCCAACTACTCCTTTGTATCACATAAATTTGGTGGGAAATTAGCATTGCCTGTAGAAAAACTAGATAATGCCCTGATTGTAGAAGTTGCCAGTGGCAAATTCGTACCTGTTAGTAATCGTATTAGGAACATCATCATTGACCTAAACGGAAACGAATTCCACGAAGAGCTATTACCCATAGAGTTAAACGGTTTTGACATCGTTTTGGGTATGGATTGGCTTAGCGCTAACGATGCTGAGATTCAATGTCGAAAGAAGATAGTAAAGGTGAACCCACCCGGAAAGGAATCATTTATGGTGTACGGGGACAAACGCAGAGTGAATTCTGGAATCATCTCCCTGATGAAAGCCAGGAAATGTTTGTCAAAGGGATGTGCATCATACTTGGCATTCGTAATCGATGCCAAGAAGGAGAAGAAAGAGGTGCAGAATATACCGGTTGTGTGCGATTATCCGGAAGTCTTTCCCGAAGATCTTCCCGGATTACCACCTGATAGACAAGTGGAGTTTCGTATAGACTTGTTACCAGGAACAACACCGATAGCAAAGGCACCTTACCGATTAGCACCGACGGAGATGAAGGAGCTCATGACGCAACTTCAGGAGCTGTTGGACAACGGTTTTATTCGACCTAGTTCATCACCCTGGGGAGCTCCGGTGTTATTCGTGAAGAAGAAAGACGGAAGTATGAGAATGTGTATAGACTACCGAGAGCTGAATAAGGCAACGGTGAAGAACAAGTATCCATTGCCGAGGATTGATGACCTATTCGATCAGCTGCAAGGTTCGAGCTACTTCTCAAAGATCGATCTTAGGTCAGGATATCATCAGCTAAAGGTGAGAAAGCAGGATATTGAGAAGACTGCATTCAGAACGAGATATGGACACTACGAGTTCTTGGTTATGTCATTCGGGCTAACCAATGCTCCCGCAACATTCATGGATTTGATGAATAGGGTTTGTAAACCATTCCTCGATAAATCCGTGATAGTGTTCATCGACGACATTCTCATCTACTCGAAAAGCCAAGAGGAGCATGGTAAGCATCTACGGGAAGTATTAGAAGTGTTGAAGAAGGAGAAGCTTTTTGCAAAGTTCTCCAAATGCGACTTTTGGATACGGGAAGTCCAATTCTTGGGTCATGTTGTTAACCAGGAGGGAATAATGGTTGACCCCGCAAAGATCGAGGCTGTGATGAAGTGGGAACGTCCGAAAAGTCCCACGGATATTCGAAGCTTTCTAGGATTAGCTGGATATTATCGACGATTTATCCAAGGCTTTTCTTCGATAGCTGCTCCATTAACAGCTTTGACTCATAAAGGAGCTACATATACGTGGAGTGAGAAACACGATGAGGCATTCGAGAAACTAAAGAAGAAGTTATGTGAAGCACCGATACTTTCTCTACCCGATGGAGTCGAAGATTTCGCGGTTTATAGTGATGCTTCTGGAGTCGGGTTGGGTTGTGTTCTGACCCAAAGAGAAAAGGTGATAGCATACGCATCTCGACAATTGAAAGAGCACGAAAAGAACTACCCCACTCATGATCTGGAGTTGGCAGCGGTAGTTTTTGCCTTAAAGATATGGAGGCATTACCTCTACGGCACGAAGTGCAAACTCTTCACTGATCATAAGAGTCTCCAGTATCTCTTTAATCAGAAGGAGTTGAACATGAGGCAACGACGCTGGCTAGAACTTCTCAAGGACTACGACTGTGAGATACTTTACCACCCAGGTAAAGCAAATATTGTTGCTGATGCTCTCAGTCGGAAAGTCAATCTGGAAAGGAAAAGGCCAAGGGCGTTAAGAATTGAAGTCGTCTCGACGATTGTCGAAAGTATCAGGAAAGCTCAAGAAGAAGCTTTAGAGAAAAATGACCGAAAGGAAGAACGTTTGGGAAGAACGTTAGTGTTCGGTACAAACAGTCGTGGACTGAAGGTATTCCAAGATCGAATTTGGGTACCTAAGACGGGAGGAATAAGAGATCTTCTGATGGAAGAAGCACACAAGACCATGTACTCGATTCATCCCGGTAGCACTAAAATGTATAGGGACCTAAAACCCTACTACTGGTGGCCGACGATGAAGCTCGATGTTGCGAAGTATGTGGCGGAGTGCGTAACATGTGCGAGGGTTAAGGCACAACATCACAAAACCGTATGGGAGTTTAGAACCTTTACCTGTACCCATGGGTAAATGGGAAGACATCACCATGGATTTTGTGACTAAACTGCCCAGGACGAAGAACGGTCACGACATGATTTGGGTAGTCGTGGATCGTTTCACCAAGGGTGCACACTTCATAGCAGCCAACGAGAAGTGGTCTATGGATAAGCTCGCAAATGCTTACGTGAAGGAAATTGTAAGACTTCACGGTGTTCCTCTTACGATTGTATCAGATCGTGATAGTCTTTTCACGTCAAGGTTTTGGAGGAGTCTACAAGAGGAGTTAGGTACAAAGTTGTGTTTGAGTACTGCTTATCATCCGCAAACTGATGGTCAGAGCGAAAGAACGATTCAGACATTGGAAGATATGCTAAGAGCATGTACCCTCGAATTCCAAGGAAATTGGGACGAGCACTTACCTCTGGTAGAATTTTCCTACAACAATAGTTTTCACTCGAGCATCAAGATGGCACCTTACCAAGCCTTGTATGGACAGAAGTGTCGTACGCCGTCTTGTTGGCTTGAAGCTGGAGAGAAGCAGTTTATGGGCCCCGAGATAGTCCATGAGATTGCTGAGAAGTTGAAGGTGATTAGGGAAAGAATGTTAGCAGCCCAGGATCGTCAGAAGAGCTATGCTGACAAGAAAAGACGACCGATAACCTTCGAAGATGGGGATTCCGTTTTGCTTAAAGTCTCACCGTGGAAGGGACTTATAAGATTCGGGAAACGAGGAAAGTTGAGTCCAAGGTTTATTGGACCATTCAAAGTTCTTCAGAAGATAGGGAACCAAGCTTACAAGTTGGAATTGCCCGAAGAACTCAATGGTATTCATAACACTTTCCATGTGTGTTATTTGAGGAAATTCACGGGAGATGTTCCCGACATAATTCCAATCTCAGAGTTAAGGATGGATGAGAATAAAAGGCTGATCGAAGAGCCTGAGGCAATTGTTGACCATAAGACTAAGAAGTTACGACGCAAGATGGTCGACTTGGTGCTAGTCCGATGGAAACATTCGAATGGGCCGAATCTCACTTGGGAAACAGAGGATGACATGATGAGTCGCTATCCACATCTGTTTGCTGATGCATGATTCCGGGACGGAATCATCCTAAGGGGGAGAGAATTGTAACGCCCGGGTTTCAGGGCTAAGCATTTTTGTCAATGTAATAGTCTAGGTCAACTCTTGTAACTCTTTTTTTTTGAAGTAATAAAAATGAAATATTTGAGTATTATGTGAATTATGTGTATTTATGTGCTTATAATTTAATTATAAATGTATAATTAATAAATAATAAAAATAAGCGTCAAAATTAAAGTATAAGATAATCCCGATATCTCTACATAAAGTTGTAGAATATGTCTCAAGTTTTTCGTACATATAAAGAATGCCGAAATCCGAGTTACAACGAAGAAGTTATGACCCGTCGAAGTTTTACGGCAAAACCGGCACGGCACCGGGAAGCGTAAATAGTGAATTTACGATAGAGCGAGATTTAGCCTTAGCAATCTAAACAAAAGTTGTAGAATATGTTAAACTAAGAGCGTCGATAAAAAGAACGCCCAAATCTGACTTCGTATGAGGAAGTTATGATTTTTCTAAGATTCGGCTTAGCAGTGCACGACCCGAAACTCGAATTTTAGTTCGAGCGGTTTTTGGCCTACGCAACCTAAATGAGAGTTGAAGATCTCATTAATAGGAACTCAACGGTAAAAAGATGGACGAAAACGGAGTTCGTATGAAGGAGTTACGAATTCTTCGCAGTCATTTAACAGTCTAAAGGCCTCCTACTGTTAAATTTGAGATCGGTCAAGAATTAGCTGACGGAGTCTAAACGAAAGTTGTAGAGTACGTTTTCACCTACGCGTGGATATAAAGAACGTCAAAAACGGAGTTCGTATGAACGAGTTACAAATTATAATAACATATTTACGTATTAAAATAAAGTATAAATCATGTATACGTACACATATATATACATATGTATATATCATTAGAAAGGTATCGACGATGCGGTCATTATAAGACTAATGTTGAGTTCTTTCGACATTAGTTTAGTACAAATATCATTAAATCCATTTATAATAGTATTATAGAGGGGTGTTTAGTTGTTTATATAACTAAAAGGTCATTAAGTAATTATGGAGGGTAGTTTTTGAAAATTCAATTAGTATAAATAAGAGCCTTGGGCTCTCATATTTCTTGCACCATTCTCTTGATTCAAGAGTCTTTCTCTCCTTATCCCCCGAGCATTTCGGTCCCTCGTGATTCGACTTCTCTTTCTGTAGCTTAGTATTGTAAGGTGAGCGCTGAAGCGCTGCACGAATCTTTCTTAGAAAGATTCAGCGACGAAGTTCTGCCCCTGCAGAGCCCGACTCCTAGCTAAAACCCCCTTGTAAGTAAGTTATGCTTACCTTATTTTAATATAGCTTATATTTAAAATTAGTATTGTTATTATGAACTTATAATAAATATTTGAGCTATTATTATAACTTATATAAGTGTCGTTATAATATTTTTTTTAACTACTCGCGGTACGGGGAATCTGGTTTAAAGGGCCGCATAGGGTTGTTGGATTTCAGAAGTGCTATATGCCAAAATGGTCCTGCCCTCCGGTGTTTTATGTCTGGCCCCTGTCTGTACATAGTGGTTGGAAAATATTGTTTAACGCTTATATAATAATAATAATACTAAGACTAATAGTTGGTCACGGTAAATATTAGACTAAAATTTAGCGATAATAATGTTAGGTTTCGTCGAAGGAAAATAGAGTCGTTAGAAGCAAGCGCTGCCCGATTTTGGAATCATCACCTTAACAAGTGAGTGCATAGTTACTTTCAGCTTACACATAGATATGAAGTATTTTATATAAATTACGTGCTATATGTGCATATTATCTGAATACTTGCTATCTATGCTAGATGAACATTGTTATACATGTTTTCAATGATTTAAACTGTATATGTATTTTATATCTACGAAAATGTTGGGGTAAAACTTGGGTAGATGTAATAGCTGATGTGTGATAAAATGATAAGAGGCCTCGATGTTGATGTTGTTGTTTCTGTCATCTAGCGGAGTATGGATGACGACCACTGACTCTTCTAGACAGTCCAGTGGAACGCTAGCAGGCTCGCAACCTGTAGGTGTTTGTGAACGACGTGTTCACCGGTGTACTCCATCCCCCACATGGTTGCCTTTAGGACATTTATTGCTGAGGAATCCCCTTAGCAGTAGTGTCCGTCCTGATGATGATCCTTAGGCTAGGTCCCTTATGATAGGTGTTTAGGGACGTAAAGTGAGGATAACGGGAACGGGTAATCGGGTTATTGTTGATTGAATTAATAAACTTATTTATTGTGGGTTGAAAACCCTATGTGCTCACCAGGCTCCCAAGCCTGACCCACTCAGTTTTATGTATTACAGGTAGTGGCGCATGAGCATAGGTGTGATGTTTTGGACGAGGGATTACGGATATAGGCCTGTAGATATGAAATAATGTAGTAAGGCTTATATTGTACTGTTTATGCTTTTGATCTGTACGAACATGACATCCCGAGTCTTTTAATGAAATACATTTCTATGGAAATGCTTTTGATAAATCTTTATCATATTTTTGTTTTGGGACAAATTCCGCAACACTTTCATTTAAAATGTAACTCTGATTTTTAAACAAATCATAAACAAACCGGTCTTTTGTGGCCGTGATTTTGGGGATGTCACAGTAAACTCACATAAACTAGTCAAATGATGCCCTAAATCCATTCTAAGGCTTGTAAAATTTGTTTGAATCACATGTGATTGATCTAAGGCCACCAAATCATTAATATAAGAAAGGTATAGGAGCTTAAAGCCGTAAACTCCTAGTTTAGGGCCGTAAACTCCCTTTGATGGTTCCTTTGGTGGTTTAACTCATTCATATGCCTTAGATTAAATCATAGCAACCTTCCCCAAGTGTTATTTGACCATTTGACACCATAAAACCCCTCATCCATGAGTTCACGGCCGTGAACTCATGTGGAGTTGGTCTTAGGGCCGTAAACTCCCAAAGGAGTTTACTCTTGAAGAGAAAACACATTATCCGAGTCCTATACGTCCGTAGATGTCACCCGGGTCACTCCAAACACTTGATTTGAAGTGTTTTCTTGTATTGGAGTGTATAATCATATCTAATTAGTGATTTAAAGTCTAATTAGATACATTTTTATACCATTTCATATTAAACATCGCGCGTTATCAAGCCCCGAACCGACGCTTAGCATTCAAACTGTCACATTTTCTCGCCTAGTGAGTTCATACCCCTACCCTTTTTCAATGTTTTTCATTGTTTTCAGGGGGAATACAAGCAAAGTACAAGGAATACTTGTACTCAAAAACTTGTTTTACATGTGTTGTGTTTCATATTTCATATGCTTTTAACGTTGACAATCATAACAGATAACTGTTTGAACTTGCAGAACACATTACCATATTATTTCTGAAAAACATTATAAAATGTTGTATTTTATATTTTCACAAATGGCTTTCCACAATGTATCAGTTAAAAGCATAACATTTGAACTTTTAAACATGAAACTAAGTACACAGTTTTGTCCTCGGTAACACTCCACAAAGATACGCGAGTGGAGGATTATTGTATTATTACTAGTAAATTTGTTATTCCTATAAAAGCGAGACACGTCCTCGGCGAACACTCCACAGAGATACGCGAGTGGAGGAACGCACCCGTAACCAGAATCTCTTAGATAGGGAGCGTGACTTGAGTGTATAGATCTATACGGGGCTGACTACCCCACACCTGGCTGCTAGCTACAGCCGAACCGAAAGGTTCAAGGGTGCGAAAGTCATAAGGTGATGTGGACTACTTATTGACATATTTAGTCTATAGTATGGTTATGGAACTCGCAATTTGGATAACAGAGATTTACTTGTTAGTAATAATGGGTTAGTAATTTGTTTACTTTATACTTATTAGTTTTATGTGCATTTTAAAACTAATACATTTCGCAAGGATAACCAGGTTTTCAATATACATCTTTTACATTACATTTCAGATCGGTAACCAACTTTTAGGAAAATATGGGATTTTCCTGGGGTAACATTAGTACATAACCAGATTTTCAGTATAAATCTTTTACATTACATTTCGGTTTGGTAACCTGTATACATCTTTTACATTACATTTCGGTTTGGTAACCAGTATACATCTTTTACATTACATTTCGGATTAGTAACCAACTTTTAAGAAAATATGGGATTTTCTTGGTGCGTAACTTTTTCAGAAACCGAAAGGGAACTTGTACATTTTCAGAAAACAAAACCGCTTATGAACTCACCAGCTTTATGTTGATTTTCAAACTGCTTGTATTCTCAGGTTCGCATTAGACAAGTACCCAATGATTCCTTTGGCGAAGACGGATTGCGTAGAAGACACGTCTTACTTTTGTCTATATATTTACATATGTATTACACTTGTAATACTTTTTACTTTAAAACAAATGTAAAATCTTTATATGTAATGTAATGGTTGTTTACTTTGCTTACTATGTACATTGGATTTGATACTCAACGTGGAGTCCGCCCCGGAAACATTTCCGCCTTGGGTTTCGGGGTGTGACAGATTGGTATCAGAGCCCATGTTTATAGTGAACTAAGTATACCAAACCTTACATGGTATAAGACTATAAACACTAAAGGGCCTAAGTGCTCTGAACTAAAAGTATACTTTAAAATATAAGTATTTTCGAAAAGTATATAAGTATACCTAACCGTCGAGATCCGTAACTACAAGTGGAACAAAACATAAGTAAATGGGTGTTGTATGTTGTGGTTAAAACTGGGCAGTTATGTAGTCGTGTCTAGGGTCAATATAACCTGGCCAACTATATTCATTCGAGACGCGGCCAACATGTGCTTGGGAGTGACTGTAGTATGCGGCATGCCTAAAACTTACCCAATACCCAAACAATGAGCCGTCGTCGTAGCAAATCATGAAATACTATGGGAGTATTTCTAGAGCCAGCTTCATTATAGAAATCCTCATTCCAACATTGCTCCTCAATCATTCATTTAGCGATAGTTTATCTGCTCTGATAATTCATTCCTGCTTTATCGCTTAATAGAATTCAATATCTGTCATACCTCTTGATTCAATTCAGAAGACTTACCATCCTTTCTTTCCTGATCTTTATAGATCAAGATGCCTCCAAGAAAAAGACCCAGCTCAAAGACCAACAACCCTCCACCACCACCTCCTCCTGAATTTGACCCTATGGTTTTCCAGGCAGCTGTTACTGCCGCGATGGCAACTGTTATGTCTCAAATGAACACCGCTGGTCCCGGTGGTTCAGGAGGTGGTCCCCAGCCTCAAAACCAGGAAGGTAGCCAGGGACACCAAAAGGAAGGTTCCTATAAAGATTTCATGCATGCGAAACCCACGTCCTTTGATGGCACTGGAGGTGTCATTTCCCTTTCCCGATGGTTCGAGAAGATCGAATCAATCTTTGAAATCTGTGCCTGTTCGGAATCCGATAAAGTGAAATTCACAGCCTGTACCTTTATTGATAAAGCTCTGACTTGGTGGAACGGCCGAGTCAAATCCCTAACCCTACCTGTAGCCAATGCCATGGGCTGGGAAGCCATGAAAGAACTCCTTCTAGCTGAGTACTACCCTCGGGGCGAAATACAGAAGTTAGAGCACAAGCTCTGGAGCCTGAAGATGAAGGGTTCCGATATTGCCCCATACACTTCTAGATTCGATGGTCTAGCATTACTTTGTCTGGGATTGGTTACCCCGGAGAGTAAGAATATCGAGAGATTCATCTGGCCGACCAAAGGAAATGTCTTAGCTGCAAGACCGGATACATACGACAGTACCAAAATCCTAGCCCAAACCCTGATTGACCATAGTGATGATGTTGAGGAAACAACCGCCACTCCTGAACCGACCAAGAGGAGTGGTGAGAAAAGAAAGTTTTGGAAGAAAAAGAAGGGACAATCTTCTCAGGGATCTTCAAAGAAACAACAGATTGTAGCAGTCCATGCTGCTACTACCCCCGTTGTTGCTGCTTCTATTGTGGGAGCTACAGCTCAAACACCTACTAGTAGGTATGCTGGTAGCCTTCCCCAATGTGAAAAGTGTAAATACCATCATAACCCCGGCCCCTGCCGTGACCTATCATGCATCAACTGTGGTAGAAAGGGGCATACAGTCCGATTCTGCAAAGCACCAGCCCAATCAATCAATCAATCTTCTGGAGAAGGTGTTGGTCAGGCCTGATACAATTGTGGAGAAGTCGGGCATTTCAAGAAGAACTGACCCAAGAAGACGACAACTGATAACACCGAAAGAGTCTTAGCCATGGGACGGGAGGAGGCAGTCGCCGATCCCACTGTTGTTTCGGGTACGTTCCTTCTCGACAACTCTTATTAGTATCCTTTTTGATTCTGGTGCTGAACGTAGTTTTGTTAGTCATTCGTTCAAACATAATCTTAAACCTAATCCCCAACCATTAACCGAAACGTTTACCGTCGAGATGGCTAACGGTGAGAAAGAAAGCGCTAGCGATGTGTTCATAGGTCGTACCCTTACCCTGAACGATCGTTCATTTCCCATCGATCTGATGCCAGTTTCTATAAAGAGCTTTGATGTCATCATTGGCATGGATTGGTTGAGTCCCAATCACGCTGATATCCTTTGTTTCGAAAAAGCCATTCGTCTCAACCTCCCCTCTGGTCAGACTTTCATGATCTATGGTGATAAGCTCAGCTCTAATCTTCGTATCATTTCCTGCATCAAAGCTCAAAAGCTACTGCGGAAGGAGTGCCAAGCATTCCTAGCTCATGTAATTAATGAAAAACAGGAAGTTAAAGACCTCGCGAGCATTCCCGAAGTCGGCAATTTTCCTGACGTCTTTCCCGAAGAGCTTCCGGGAATTCCTCCTGAACGTCAAGTTGAATTTCGCATCGACCTAATTCCTGGAGCTACCCCTGTAGCCAAATCTCCGTATCGCTTAGCTCCAGAAGAAATGCAGGAGTTATCCAGCCAACTCAACAAATTGCTTAGCAAAGGGTTCATCCGACCGAGTTCCTCACCCTGGGGAGCTCCGGTATTATTTGTAAAGAAGAAATATGGATCCTTCCAGATGTGTATCGACTACCGTGAGTTGAACAAGTTGGCCGTCAAAAACCGATATCCCCTTTCGCGAATAGATGACCTCTTCGATCAACTCCAGGGAGCCAGCTACTTCTCAAAGATAGAACTTCGTTCAGGGTACCATCATTTACTAATTCATGAGAGTGATGTTTCCAAAACAGCTTTTAGGACTCGGTATGGACACTACAAGTTTGTAGTAATGCCCTTCGGTCTAACCAACGCACCAGCAGTGTTCATGGATCTGATGGATTGGGTGTGTCGCCCTTTTCTGGACAAGTTCATCATTGTGTTCATTGACGACATACTTGTCTAATCCAGAAGCGAAGAAGATCACAAGAAACACTTGAGGTCAGTGTTGGAAACCCTTAGATCCGTAAAGTTGTACGCGAAATTTTCCAAGTGTGAATTCTGGATTCGAAAGGTAACTTTCGTCGGTCACGTGGTATGCAAGGAGGGTATTCATGTGGATCCTTCCAAGATTAAGGCGATAGAGAATTGGTCAGCACTGAAGACACCCACAGAAATCCGTCAATTCTTGGGTCTCGCCGGCTATTATCGGAGATTCATCCAAAATTGCCAAACCTTTAACCACTCTGACACAGAAAGGTGTACCCTTTTGTTGGAGTGAAAAGCAAGAAAATGAATTCCAAACATTAAAGCGAGCCTTGTGCAGTGCACCGGTCCTGTCCCTGCCCGAAGGGACAAAGGACTTCGTTGTTTATTGTGATGCGTCTAACCAGGGCTTAGGTTGTGTGTTTATGCAAAGGGGAAAAGTGATTGCATATGCCTCGAGACAACTGAAGGCACACGAGGTCAACTATACCACTCATGACTTGGAACTAGGAGCCGTAGTCTTTGCACAGAAGATTTGGAGACATTATCTCTACGGAACCAAGTGTACGATCTTCACTGACCATAAGAGCCTGCAACACATCTTTGATCAGAAAGACTTAAACATGAGGCAACGGCGATGCGTAGAACTACTCAACGAATATGAGTGTGAAATCCGCTACCATCCCGACAAGGCCAATGTGGTAGCAGATGCCCTTAGCCGAAAGGATAGTTCAAACCAAAAAGTGAGGACCCTGACGATGACTATCCATTCCCATCTATCCATGCAAATCCGAGAGGCCCAATTAGAAGCCCTTAAACCTGAGAACGTGTCAAGCGAGGCCTTGAGGGGAATGGATAAGAAACTTGAGATCAGAGGTGATGGAGTCTATTGTTTCATGGACCGAATTTGGATTCCAAAGTCCGGAGGATTCAGGGAGATTGTCATGGAGGAAGCACACAAGAATAGATACTCTGTTCACCCAGGTTCGGACAAGATGTACTTGGATCTCAAGAAGCAATACTGGTGGCCAAACATGAAAGCTGAGATCGCTACATTTGTGGGCAAGTGCTTGACTTGCGCCAAAGTGAAAGTCGAGTACCAGAAACCCTCGAGTTTACTCCAACAGCCCGAGATACCCGAATGGAAATGGGAGATGATTACCATGGATTTCATCACCAAGTTACCCAAGTGTCCAAGTGGGTATGATACCAATTGGGTAATTGTCGATCGTTTGACAAAGTCCGCTCACTTCATTCCGATCAAAGAATCATTCAAGATGGAAAGACTCACGCGAATCTACATCCAAGAGGTAATCTGATTACACGGGGTACCTGGATCCATTATCTCTGATCGAGATGGCAGGTTTACCTCCAGATTTTGGCAGTCTCTCCAGAAGGCTCTTGGAACCAAACTAGACATGAGTACGGCTTATCATCCTCAGACCGATGGACAGAGTGAGAGAACTATCCAAACCCTAGAAGACATGCTTAGAGCATGTGTCATCGATTTCGGCAAGTCGTGGGACACACATTTACCTTTCATCGAGTTCTCGTACAACAACAGTTACCAGACTAGTATCAAGGCTGCCCCGTTTGAAGCCCTCTACGGTCGCAAGTGCAGATCCCCTCTGTGCTGGGCCGAGGTAGGGGACACACAGCTAGCTAAGAGTCAAGTCCCCGATAGTGCTCTCACTAGTCCAAAAATCATCCGCAAAACCACCGAAAAGATCACCCAAATCCGGGAACGATTGAAAGCTTCATGAGATCACCAAAAGAGTTATGCTGATAATCGACGGAAACCTCTGGAGTTCCAGGTTGGAGACCGTGTCCTGTTGAAGGTCTCGACCTGGAAAGGCATGGTACACTTCGGAAAGCGTGGGAAACTTAATCCGAGGTACATTGGACCCTTCGAGATCCTCGCCAGGATCGGTCCGGTATCCTATAAACTTCGATTACCCCATGAGCTCAATAACATCCATCCCGTCTTCCATGTCTCAAATCTCAAGAAGTGCTTATCCGATGAAACCCTAGTGATTCCCTTAGACGAGATTGAGATCAACAAAAACTTGAAATTCGTGGAGGAACCAATCGAAATCATGGATTGAGAGATCAAACGCACGAAACAAAGTCGCATCCCGATAGTCAATGTTCGCTGGAATGCCAAGCGGGGACCGGAATTCACTTAGGAGCGTGAAGACTCGATGAAACAAAAGTATCTGCATCTCTTCCCAGATCCATGATTTGTATCTTAATTCTGAATTTCGGGACGAAATTCCCTCTAACGGGGGGATAATGTGACAACCCGAAGTTCGTTCCATCATTTGTAACCCTTTTTCCGTTAATATATTCATCATTTTCAATTTCGTTTCCGTTTACGATATTAAATTAAGTCATTAATTTGAGATTGCTATTATGACTTAATGGGTGTCCAAACACATTTAGAACTCATATTAACACCCCATTCTAGTAATCGGAATATTTTTAGAATCGACCATATCGGGTTACGGTAACTTAATCGGGTGCGACCAAAAGCCACGTTTAACGTCGGTATCGGGTAGAATTCCACCGTGTCCCAAACTTAGAACCTATTTAAATATCAAAAGACTTCAATTTGAAGCTTTTGCTCTCTCTCACTACTCTCTCTCTAACCTCTCTCCTCGATCCAAATCTAAGGTCCAAAAACATCAAATTAAGGCTCAAATTCATCAAGGTAACTTCCCTAACTCATAGATTAGCATCCTTAGCCTTCAAATTCGAGTTTAATCTATGGAAAAGGACCATGTTCATGTGTTTACGGCCCTGGAACATCCTTGGGCCGTAAACACACATAAAGGGGATTTTTGAGCCTTAAAACCCCTTCCAATCCACCTTTGGAGCTTAGATATGGCTAAAAAACTTAAAGGAACGGACTTAGAACACCTTGAATCCAACTTTTGAGGAGCAAACATGAGTTTACTGCCCAAGAACATGCTTGGGCCGTAAACTCATCTTCATGGGGAGTAAACTCAAATTTGAGTGTTTAAATGCCACTTAAACACACCAATAGCCTTGGATTAAATTCTAGAACCGACCACAATCGATTTAGGGGCCTTAAACATGATGAAAACCCTCTCTTTAGGAGCTTACGGCCGTAAACCTCCCAAGAATGGGTTCCGGGGCCGTAAACTCACATAAACTAGTCAAATGATGCCCTAAATCCATTCTAAGGCTTGTAAAATTTGTTTGAATCACATGTGATTGATATAAGGCCACCGAATCATTAATATAAGAAAGGTATAGGAGCTTACAATTGTAAAATCCTAGTTTAGGGCCGTAAACTCCCTTTGATGGTTCCTTTGGTGGTTTAACTCATTCCTATGCCTTAGATTAAATCATAGCAACCTTCCCCAAGTGTTATTTGACCATTTGACACCATAAAACCCCTCATCCATGAGTTCACGGCCGTGAACTCATGTGGAGTTGGTCTTAGGGGTGTAAACTCCCTAAGTAGTTTACTCTTGAAGAGCAAACACATTATCCGAGTCCTATACGTCCGTAGATGTCACCCGGTCACTCCAAACACTTGATTTGAAGTGTTTTCTTGTATTGGAGTGTATAATCATATCTAATTAGTGATTTAAAGTTTAATTAGATACATTTGTATATCATTTCATATTACATAGGAACCTCGCGCGTTACAAGCCCCGAACCGACGCTTAGCATTCAAACTGTCACATTTTCTCGCCTGGTGAGTTCATACCCCTACCCTTTTCAATGTTTTTCACTGTTTTCAGGGGAAATACAAGAAAAGTACAAGGATTACTTGTACTCAAAAACTTGTTTTACATGTGTTGTGTTTCATATTTCATATGCTTTTAACGTTGACAATCATAACAGATAACTGTTTGAACTTGCAGAACACATTACCGTATTATTTGTGAAAAACGTTATAAAATGTTGTATTTTATATTTTCACAAATGGCTTTCCATATTATATCAGTTGAAAGCATAACATTTGAACTTTTAAACATGAAACTTAGTACACTGTTTTTTCCTCGGTAACACTCCACAGAGATATGCGAGTGGAGTATAATTGTATTATTACTAGTAAATTTGTTATTCCTATAAATTGGAGACACGTCCTCGGCGAACACTCCACAGAGATACGCGAGTGGAGGTCCGCACCCGTAACCAGAATCTCTTAGATAGGGAGCGTGGCTTGAGTGTATAGATCTATACAGGGCTGACTACCCAACAACTGTCTGCTAGCTACAGCCGAGCTGAAAGGTTCAAGGGTGACAAAATTCATAAGGTGATGTGGACTACTTATTGCCATATTTAGTCTATAGTATGGTTATGGAACTTGCAATTTGGATAACAGAGATTTACTTGTTAGTAATAATGGGTTAGTAATTTGTTTACTTTATACTTATTAGTTTTATGTGCATGTTAAAACTAATACATTTCGCAAGGATAACCAGGTTTTTAGTATACATTTTTTGTTGGATTAGGTGTCTAAGCCCATAACTATAATTGGTATGTACTTGAATTGATAGCTGCACAGTCCTTTAGGGTTGCCCTCAAACCTAGCAACCAGACAAGGAAATTATGAAAGGAGAGATATTAATTTATTATAAGATTAATAAATTAATATAAATGAATTTATTAATATGTTAAAAGATTAATATATTAATAAGAAATCATTTTGTTTAATTAATTGTTAGCCAGAAATTAATTAGAATTAATTTTGGGGTTAAAAGAATTGATTATAAGGTGCAGGGACTAGTTTGCAATTATCTAATAGTTGAGTGGAAGGCTCTAGAACCCCCTTGGATAAGGGTGGACGAAATCTTTAGGGGGAAACCCTAATAATTTCGTCCATAGGGGCTTGGATAAGGCCCTTGGGTTTGCTTAGGCCCTAAGCAAAGGATAACTAGGGTTTCCCCTAAACCCTAGATCCCTTAGCTATATAAGGAGCCTCCTGGTTCATGTTTTGGTCACTCTTTTCTTTTGAAGAAACCCTAAGGACCGAAATTTTGCATACTCCCTCTCCCCTCTCTCCTCTACTTTCCTTCTTGCTAGTTTGGGTGTGATTCCATTAGAGGCATTACACTTGTGGTGCTGAGCTTCCAAGAAGATCAAGATCAAGATCAAGGGAATTATCAATTGTTTACTATAACAATTGAAAGGTATGTAATTACTAAACCCTAGCTTGTTAATTTCGAAATTAGCCTGTCTCCTCTAGGGTTCTTGTTTTGCAATTCAAAGTTGTATGTTCAATAGTTAAAACATAGATCCAAAGTAGGTTGATTGTGAACTTAGGAATTGTTTTCTAGTTTATTTGTTTTACCTAAAACCCATCAGTGGTATCAGAGCATTTGGTTGTTTTAAATTGAATTGTTATAATTGTTGAATTGCAAATTAGGGTTTATAGCTATTAAACCCTAAAGGCCTTTTTTTTCGATTTTTAGGGTTGTGGATCAAAGGGTTTTTAAAAACCCTAGCCTCCAAAGGATCCTAATCGAAATTAGGGTTAGGGTTTTGAAAAACCCTAGCCTCCTCCCTTGAAAATTTCGAAATATGCTATAAAGATTAGGGTTTCTTTGTTTTGGATAATAGTTGCCTTATTGGATAATTGAGAAAAATAAGGAAATTATCCTATCCCCATATTTTCGAAATCTAGAAGGGATATGGATTAGGATTAAATTAATTGTTTAATTTAATTAGATAATCCTAACAAGATTTAATAAATTAATTAAAATTTAATTAATAGATAAATATTAATTCTAATTAATTGGTTTATTTAAATTTAAAATTTAATAGTTTAAATTTCAAAAAAACTTATATAAACCCTTGGAGGTTTAAAATGTTTTAAAACACACCTTATATATATATATATATATATATATATATATATATATATATATATATATATATATATATATATATATATTATAATTAAAAGTAAAATATTATATATGTATAAGAATATGGTTAGTCAAATCGCTAGTATGTCTCATTCACGAAGCTAGTCTATAAGGGGGGTATAAGGAAACTGCCTATAAAATGGTAGTTGAATGGGTGTCCACTCTCACCCACCGCTTCCTTGATTAGTGGAGGGTCGTTAGCAGAACAGATTTGATAGGACAACTACTTCTCATTAAAAGTATAATGCTATTAAAGAAAGTACTAGAACACTATTTTTCAAAATCCCAACTCTAGTTACTTTAGGAAAATGTGAAAAGTATGCTAATCCATGAAATTGCACATTATGCTTTATTGGTCGTTAGTGGAGCGTATGTGGTTAACCGGCACACTAAAAGGCACTAATAAAGAGTAGTAATGGGTATCTTATAATTATCATTTTGATGGAGCGTGTGTGGTTTACCGGCACATCAATAGTTAATGATAAACACAATAAGGTTACCAAGCACATTTGCATGGTTATTCACATCTAGTTTGTGATCCTCGGTATCCCAGTCACAAATAGTAGAGCATAATCCGAGATTAAAACATGCCATTAAATAGTTTTAATGTATCTCAAAAGAATTAGGAATTTCACTTCGTTTATTTTTTCTAATGGTGGAATTGGTGAATCGTCATTCACCTACCTTTATGAGATTTGAACTTGGATCTCGGCATCCCATTTCTAAGTTGTAAATCGTCATAGTTGGGTCCTAACCTTGATATGATATCTTTGGGTTATTATATTGAGGTGTCTTGGAATCTAACTAAAACTATCTTTCTTTTCAGATGTCTACTCCTGGAAACACTTCTGCTTCATCATCCTCCAGCCACAACTTCTCTCTACTAAACATCTGCTCCAAAGTCGTTATGGATGGCTCCAACTATAACGATTGGATGTGTAACATCAAGATGGCGCTTAGATTCGAGGACAAAGAGTATGTCCTTGAAAAGGAGATCAAAGAACTTGATGAGTCAAAAACCACTCCCCAATAGTATGCTGCCTACAAGAAACACTATGATGATGCTACCAAAGTGGCATGCATCATGGTTGCAACCATGTCCCCATAATTACAGAGGTACTATGAGGACTACTGGCCTTTTGAGATGAACAAGGACCTTATGGAAAAGTACCATAAGCGAGCTCGTCAAGAAAATTTTGAGGTAGTCAAATCACTCATGGCTTGCAAGATGAAAGAGGGGGAATCAGTTGTATCTCATGTGCAAAGAATGCAACGCTACATAGAGCGTTTGGTCAAGCTCAACATTCACTTCGATGAGGAATTGGCCATTGACATGGTCTTGAACTTGTTGCCTGATTGTTATGGTCAGTTTATCTTAACTTACCATTTGAACAACACTGAGCAAACTTTGGCCCAATTGCACAACTTGTTGCAGAGAGCTGAGGCAGGGATGAAGGGTAAAAGTATACCCTCCACACCTGCAAGTGCCCCTGTCTTGGCCATTGGACAGGGAAAGGGGAAGAAGAGGAAAGGTCCTCCCAAGCAAAACTGGAAGAGCAAGGCTCAAGCTGTGTCATCTAGTAATGGCCCGAAGGCTAAGCCCAATGGTTCCACTCCCCATGTTTCTGATCCAAAAGAGGCCATTTGCTTTTACTGCAAACAAAAGGGGCATTGGAAGAGATCTTGCCCACAATATCTGCAAGATATCAAGGATGGCAAAGTGAAGCCATCCTCGGCAGGTATTTACACTATTTCTGCTAATAACTCATTATCTTCTCGTTCATGGGTCCTTGATACAGGATGTGGATTTCATATCTGTTCTGATTTGCAGGGGCTAAGGGAAAGTGAGGAGATAGAGCATGGGAGAATAAACTTGATCATGGGGAACAGAAAGTCTTCACCAGTTACCAAGATCGGAGTTTATCAACTTTTGCTCAGTAATGATGTTAGATTAGATTTAATAAATTGTTGCTATTCGTCTGAGATGACGAGAAAGATTATTTCATTTCATGCATTATTCATACAAGGTTTTAAATATTCTTTTAATGATTTGAATGGTTCAATTTCTGTTTATAAGAATGGTGTTTTTGTGTTTGAATCTTTACCTTGTGATGGTGTGTGTGAAACAGTGACTTGTGTTGATAGCTTAGAAAATAGTGTACTCAATATTGACTTGTCTAATAGTGTAGACAAGGCATGCTTGTGGCATTGTCGTCTTGGACACATTAACAAGAAACGCATAGCCCAACTCCAAAAGGATGGAGTGTTGGAATCATTTGACCTAAAATCAGATGATATGTGTGAATCTTGTCTTTTGGGAAAGATGACAAAATCACCATTCACAGGGTCTTGTGAAAGAGGTGAAGGTCTGTTGGATCTCATACACACAGATGTGTGTGGGCCCTTCAGATCAACCACAAAGGATGCTAATCGATTCTATGTGACTTTCACTGACGATTATAGCAGATATGGTTACATCTACTTGATCAAACATAAGTCAGAAACCTTTGAAAAGTTCAAAGAGTTTAAGCATGAAGTCGAAAATCAATTGGGCAGAAAGATCAAGATACTTAGATCCGATAGAGGCGGGGATTATCTTAGTACCGAGTTCAACGACTATCTGAAAGAATGTGGGATAGTCTCATAATTGACTCCTCCTAGGACACCATAGTTAAATGGTGTAGCTGAGAGGCGTAATCGAACCTTGTTAGACATGGTTCGTTCTATGATGAGTCGTGCCTCGCTTCCTATTCACTTATGGGGGTATGCCTTAGAGACAGCCGCCCACATCCTTAATCTTGTCCCTACAAAAAAGGTTGCCAAAACACCTCACGAAATGTGGACAGGGAAAGTTCCCTCGTTAGCACATATTAAAGTCTGGGGTTGTGAAGCTTTCTTAAGACGAGAGACTCACGACAAGCTAGCAGCTAGAAGTGAGAAATGTGTTTTCATTGGTTACCGAAAGCAGTCTTTTGGATATTTGTTCTACAGACCTAGTGAAAACGTGGTGTTTGTAGCTCGAAGAGGAGTCTTTCTGGAAAGAGAGCTCATATTCAAAGAGGACAGTGGGAGTACCATTGACCTTAAAGAGATTCAAGAGTCAACCAATGAAGGAACCTTATATGACACTAGCACTCAACAGAGGAAACAGTTCCTGTTGAATCGGTTGATAAATCATTACCTCTTCGAAGATCCACTAGGGTGAGTGTGCCACCTGAGTTGTATGGTTTTCATATTACTTCAGATGGTGACACATTCATAAGTGACAGAACACTGGTAAACTAAGATGAACCAGTCACTTATAAGGAAGCAATGGCAGGCCCAGAGGCTTCCAAGTGGAAAGAGGCAATGGACAGCGAGATTAAGTCCATGTATGACAACCAAGTTTGGAATTTGGTTGATAGTGCACCAGGTCGGAAGACAGTTGGGTGCAAATGGATCTTCAAGAAGAAGACAGACATGGATGGGAATGTGCATACGTTCAAGGCTCGACTAGTTGCAAAAGGTTTCACTCAAACCCCAGGAGTTGACTATGATGATACTTTTTCGCCGGTGGCTAATATTAAATCTATTAGGATATTGCTCGCCATAGCTGCCTTTCATGGCTATGAAATCTGGCAGATGGATGTCAAGACTGCCTTCCTTAATGGGAAGTTGGCTGAGGATGTTTACATGAGTCAGCCAGAGGGTTTTGTTGATGCAAAGTTTCCCAATAGAGTGTGCAAGCTTGAGAAATCCATTTATGGATTGAAACAAGCATCTCGCAGCTGGAATCTTTGCTTCCATGAGAAAGTCAAAGAGTTTGGTTTCTCTAGAAGTGAAGATGAGTTTTGTGTGTATATCAAGGCTAGTGGGAGTATAGTAACTTTTCTGGTGTTATATGTCGATGACATATTACTCATTGGCAACGACGTTCCAACCTTGAAGGAAGTTAAGTCTTGGCTTGGAAAGTGTTTTGCCATGAAAGACCTAGGAGAAGCCGCCTATATTCTTGGGATTAGAATATTAAGAGATAGAAAGAAGAGACTAATTGGACCTAGTCAGAGCACATACTTGGATAAGGTATTAAAGAGGTTTAGTATGGAAAATTCCAAGAAGGGAGAGCTACCTATCCAGAGCAATACCAAATTGAGTAAGACTTAATGCCCGAGTACAGATGAGGAAATAGATGACATGAGTCGTGTACCTTATGCTTCCGTTGTCGGATCGATCATGTACGCTATGACATGTGCTCGCCCTGATGTGGCATTTGCTTTGAGCATGGTCAGTCGCTATCAGGGAAACCCAGGTAGAGCTCATTGGATATCCGTGAAGAATATACTCAAGTATTTGCGAAGAACAAAGGACTGGGTCCTTGTACTTGGTGGCAATGATACTTTGAGAGTAGATGGTTACAGTGATGCCAACTTTCAGATAAATAGAGATAACTTCCGTTCTCAGTCAGGCTGGGTATTCTTATTAAATGGAGGAGCAGTTACTTGGAAGAGTTCCAAGCAAGATACGGTGGCTGATTCTACTTGTGAATCAGAGTACATAGCAGCAAGTGAAGCGTCGAAAGAAGCAGCTTGGTTGAGGAACTTCATTGTAGATCTCGGAGTTGTTCCAACCATCCAGGAGCCTACGGAACTGTTCTGCGATAATGAAGGAGCGGTTGCCTTGACAAAGGAACCGAGAGATCATGGTAAAACCATACATATCGAAAGAAAGTACCATTTCATCAGACATAGAGTAGAAGAAGGCCATCTTATAGTGAAGAGGGTGTCATCTGAGGATAACCCAGCAGATCCCCTCACAAAGGGTCTGAGTAGGGCTAAGCATATTCAGCATGCTCGGAGCATAGGACTGAAAGATGATATTAGTTTTAGTAGTTAGATTAGTTTTCTAAAACTTGTAACAAAGTAAATGTAATTGACTTTTAGTGATTAAATAATAAAGTATTATTTATAAGTTTGGGTTCTACCTTTTGTCAATTGTTTATTATTGTGTTTCATTTTTTGCATGTTTTACTTCCCGAATAATAAGATTATTCAAACTCCACAGTCACTCGTACTTTTGGAAGTAAGTAGTGAATCAAGACTGTCATGAACTGGATTGTAGATTGCCTAAGGATAGACATGGCAATGTATTTGCTGCAACGTTCATGAGTACTCAGAAATTGAGATTTGAGTATTGGATAAACCCTCGCTCAGAGTATTACTTCATGGAATTCATCACGAGTAATACTGAGACGATAATATCTTATAATCTTGAAACAGAGATATATGAGTTGTGATTTGCAAGTCGGCTATGCATTGGTGATACGAAAACGCATCCGTAACTTGGTGTTATAAAACGTATTACCATGTATGGTTTGATGAGTAAAAGATACAAGCATATGAGTCAATGTTTATTTGTTCCTTTTGCCCTAATGGGAAAAGCGATATCTGTGGGCCCCTCGATGATTTGGTGTTGACTTGTGTGCTGGGCCCAGCCAGGACTAAATTGATGTGTTCAATTAGAAGTCCTACATCATCACAAATCAGGAATCGGGAAACATAGATTCTGGACAAAGAGGTTGATTGCATTCCATGTCTTTTGTCTAGGGATATCTAGTATAATGAAGGATTATATGATCACTTATCTTAGGACACGTAACTGACTGGGTCAGAGTTCGGCAGCAGTTTTGTGGAAGCTACAATTTGCTGGTCAAATTTAGAAGGCATACTAGCAATTATAGTTACAGACTTATCCAAGTGGGAGACTGTTGGATTAGGTGTCTAAGCCCATAACTATAATTGGTATGTACTTGAATTGATAGCAGCACAGTCCTTTTGGGTTGCCCTTAAACCTAGCAACCAGACAAGGAAATTATGAAAGGAGAGATATTAATTTATTATAAGATTAATAAATTAATATAAATGAATTTATTAATATGTTAAAAGATTAATATATTAATAAGAAATCATTTTGTTTAATTAATTGTTAGCCAGAAATTAATTAGAATTAATTTTGGGGTTAAAAGAATTGATTATAAGGTGCAGGGACTAGTTTGCAATTATCTAATAGTTGAGTGGAAGGCTCTAGAACCCCCTTGGATAAGGGTGGACGAAATCTTCAGGGGGAAACCCTAATAATTTCGTCCATAGGGGCTTGGATAAGGCCCTTGGGTTTGCTTAGGCCCTAAGCAAAGGATAACTAGGGTTTCCCCTAAACCCTAGATCCCTCAGCTATATAAGGAGCCTCCTGGTTCATGTTTTGGTCACTCTTTTCTTTTGAAGATACCCTAAGGACCGAAATTTTGCATACTCCTTCTCCCCTCTCTCCTCTACTTTCCTTCTTGCTAATTTGGGTGTGATTCCATTAGAGGCATTACACTTGTGGTGCTGAGCTTCCAAGAAGATCAAGATCAAGATCAAGGGAATTATCAATTGTTTACTATAACAATTGAAAGGTATGTAATTACTAAACCCTAGCTTGTTAATTTCGAAATTAGCCTCTCTCCTTTAGGGTTCTTGTTTTGCAATTCAAAGTTGTATGTTCAGTAGTTAAAACATAGATCCAAAGTAGGTAGCATGTGAACTTAGGAATTGTTTTCTAGTTTATTCGTTTTACCTAAAACCCATCATCTGTTACATTACATTTTAGATCGGTAACCAACTTTTAGGAAAATATGGGATTTTCCTGGGGTAACATTAGTACATAACCAGATTTTCAGTATACATCTTTTACATTACATTTCGGTTTGGTAACCAGTATACATCTTTTACATTACATTTCGGTTTGGTAACCAGTATACATCTTTTACATTACATTTCGGATTAGTAACCAACTTTTAAGAAAATATGGGATTTTCTTGGTGCGTAACTTTTTCATAAACCGAAAGGGAACTTGTACATTTTCAGAAAATAAAACCGCTTATGAACTCACCAGCTTTATGCTGATTTTCAAACTGCTTGTTTTCTCAGGTCCGCATTAGACAGGTACCCGATGATTCCTTTGGCGAAGACGGATTGCGTAGAAGACACGTCTTACTTTTGTCTATATATTTACATATGTATCACACTTGTAATACTTTTTACTTTAAAACAAATGTAAAATCTTTATATGTAATGTAATGGTTGTTTACTTTGCTTACTATGTACATTGGATTTGATACTCAACGTGTAGTCCGCCCCGGAAACGTTTCCGCCTTGGGTTTCAGGGTGTGATAGTTAGTGACTAGAGTGCTAATGAGATTTCTATTTGCAAGGACTATTTTTAGCTGAATAACTGAATGGAAGGTCAATGGAAGTGATTCCATGAGGATCAGACCCAATACGAGATGTACTCACTGAACGAGGATGTGGTGAGCAGATTGCATGATAGTTGGTCGTAGCAGACTTCGAGGACGAAGTCTTGAATAAGTGGGGGAGAGTTGTAACACCCCTAATCCAGCAACACCAATAAAGGAAAGGAAAGCCCTAATTCAAAGGGGTTAACTCCTCGAGTCCAAAGAGGAACTCGACGAGTCAGAGCGAATTCCGTGTCGCATATTAAGTGGCCGAATCGGCCAGTCGGGGGATTGACTCGGCGAGTCAGGTCTGGGTTGGGAAACCCTAATTTCGGGACTTGGTGCCCTATTTAAGCATCCTATTCTCCTTTTTAGGGTTTCATTTACAACCTCTCTAGTCTAGAACTGAAACCCTAGCCACCCAACTTCATTTCTTGATCTTTTGTGAAGATTAAGGTCCATTTGGAGTGCATCTTAAAGGTGTGGGAGAAAGGAGCAAGGAAGGAAGTGTATATCCAGCCTCTACTTTGGTTTGGCAGCTGGTAGAAGGTAACAAGTCAATACCTTGAGCATTCATTAGATAGATCCCCTTCTTGGCTTAGATTTTGTCACATTGGGCCATTTCCAAGGCTATTCCAAACATTTAGCCTTTGAGGACGAAAAGGACTTTAGATCTGGGCAATTTTGAGATTTAGGGGCTCTGAGTGGGTAGCTTTACCCAACCATGGCTTCATTCCATGATGTAGACATTCATTTTAGCTTGGATTAAGTATTTTAGCTTCATAGCACCTTACATGCACGTAAAGTTAGCAACTTTACGTGTAATGCTAGCCTTAGGAGCCCATATCTACGAGTTGGAAGCAATGGATCGGACTGTAATCGACAGAATAGAGATGTCAGAAAGTGGACTCGGTGAGTCGGTTCATGGACTTGGCGAGTCGGGCCGTAAACCCTAATCTCTTCTGTGTTTGAGTCAGATCAGTGAGTGAGTGGCGACTTAGTGGGTTGGACAGGACTAGGACTCGAAGATTGAAGGACTCGACGAGTCATGGGTGACTCGGCAAGTGCCTAACTTGCACCAAATTCAAGGTAGAATATCAAAAGCCCTCGGGTTTACTTCAATAGCCAGAGATACTTAAGTGGAAATGGGAGCGGATTACAATGGATTTCATAACCAAGCTGTCCAAGACCCTGGGTGGTCATGACACCATTTGGGTAATCATAGACAGATTAAACAAGTCCGTACACTTCCTACCAATAAAGGAAATAGACAAGATGGAGAAATTGACCATAACATACATCAAAGAGATTGTACGATTGCGCATTGTGTCAATCTCTATTATCTCTGATAGAGACAGTAGATTCACCTCAAGATTTTGGCAGTCGCTACAGAAAATCTCTGGGAACAAGGATGGATATGAGTACAGCCTACCATCCACAAACCGATGGGCAGAGTGAGAGAACTATACAAACCCTAGAAGACATGCTGAGAGCATGTGTGATTGACTTCGGTAAAGCATGGGATACCCATTTACCACTGGTCGAGTTTTCATATAACAATAGCTACCACTCTAGCATCAAGGTTGCTCTGTTCGAAGCCCTTTATGGTCGCAAGTGCAGATCCCTTCTGTGATGGGCTGAAGTAGGCGACACGCAACTAGCTAGAGGCCAAGTTCCTGACAACACTCTCACTGGCCCGTAAATCATTCGAGAAACCATGAAAAAGATCGTCCAAATCCGGGAACGAATGAAAGCCTCTAGAGACAGACAAAAGAGCTATGCAGACAAAAGACGAAAACCCTAGGAATTTCAGGTGGGTGGCCATGTTCTGTTAAAGGTATCACCTTGAAGGGCATGATACGCTTCGAAAAGCGTGGAAAACTAAATCCAAGGTACATAGGACCGTTTGATATCCTCACTAGAATCAGCCCAATAACTTACAAACTCCACCTACCACAAGAACTTAACAACGTACACCCTGTCATCCACATGTCAAATCTAAAGAAGTCTCTATCTGACGAAACTCTTGTGATTCCACTCGACGAGATCGAGATAAACGAGAGTCTTAACTTTGTGGAAGAACCAAAAGAAATTATGGATAGGGAAGTCAAATGAACGAAATAAATTCGCATACCAATAGTGAAGGTTCGTTGGAATGCCAAGCGGAGACCTGAATTCACTTGGGAGCGAGAAGATCAAATGAAAAAAAAGCAACCACATCTTTTCCCTGGTCCATGATGTACTCTCTATGTGGAAAGAATTTCGGGACGGAATTCCCATTTAACGGGGGGATAATGTAACAACGCGTTATTTTCAAGTCAATAAAAGTCAAACCCTTTAAATAAAATTTCAAGTTTCATTTATTTCATTAAGTTCGTAAGGGTTAGTATATGATTTAAATTATATAAATGATGTTTTTATATAAGTATTTTATTGCAAAGGAAAAAAAATGCACTTAAAAGTCAAAACTTTTCTCTTTGGAATCGAGAACCCTCACACCGAAAAACCTCCTCGCACCGAAAACCTTCGGACCGCAAACCCCCCACCAAAAACAGATTTCGGCCAAAAACCCCTTTCTGACCGAGAACCCTCTCAATATATATAATCTCGCACGAAAACTTGAGTCAATTCTCACTTTTCCAGCCGAAAACACACCCATTTTGCTCTTAGGTATCACCCAAGAATCTTCATATCTTCAAGAAAAATCCTTCAAATCTTCATAATTTTCAGAACACTAAGAACAATCTTCAAATCTTCAAGCTGACCAAAAACCACTAGACCGAAATCCTTTCCTGACCGAGAACCTTTTCTGGGCCGAAGACTGATTTCGGTGAAGCCTAAACCGAAAACCCTTATCATCACTCCAAAATACTTCTCGGTAATTTTTAAGTAATCCTTACATAAATTAAGTGTTGTTTAACACTTTAATTAATTATTTCGTTAATTTAAATACGATTACGTGTTTAAATAATATTAGGATACCGTTCTTTCCACATACACTAGCCGAGGATCATCTCTACAGTGCCGCTATCCAAACTCGAACACACACTAGAAGTGAGTTCATACCCCTATGTTTTGCACTATTTTGAATGTTTATAGGGGGGGGGGGAATACAAGTAAAACACAATGAATCTTCTGTTAGTATTCAAACCGTTTCAAGCCATCACAAAAACGTACTTATGAACTCACCAACTTAAATGTTAATACATTTTCAAAATCACTTGTATTCTTAGGGAACCAGTAGAGAGGTACACCAACATGATTTTGAGAAGACAAGGCTTATTAGAGTCGCGTCTGTTATACTTTTGTTATATATTTTTGATGTCATACAAACTATGTTATGAACAGATGTAAAAACTATACTTTATCAATATAATGGATGTGTTTGTTTTGATTACTATTATTAAATTGTTGTGATACTGTACATAATGTCCTCCGCCCCCGAACGTTTCCGCCGTTTCGGTTTGGGGGTGTGACAGATAGATTTTGGTTAACTTCTTCATTTTTTCGGTCTCTTTGATTGATAGAAAGTGGGCGGACTTTGTCAATCTGTCAAAAACTACCCAGATAGTGTCGTAACCACTTGACATCTTGGGTAATTTTCTTATGAATTCCATGAAAATTTGTTCCCACTTCTGTTCAGGTATCTCTAGTTTTTGTAATAATCCTGAGGATTATGATAATTTTCTTTGGCTTCAGAGCAAGTCAAGCATTTACCCATATATGTGGTGATTTTAGTTTTCACCTTTGGACACCAATAGAATCTCTTCTAGTCCAATTACATCTTTTTAGATCATATAGAGAAATTAAATATTCTCCTATAATTTCTTCATATTTATCTTCCTACCCATGTTAAATGGTGACAAGTAGATTAAAATATTATTAAGACTATAAAATAATTACAAATAGACATTTGAAAAATTCATCTAAGACTATATTATAATTACAAGATAGTATGTGTGTGTTTCAGTACTAAACCAATTGGACAATTTTTTGACCGGAAGCTGAAACCTAGATATGTTGACTTGCTGTCTTACTAATCATACAATCATGTTGACAATTTCTATACTTTGTCTATGTTATTGGTTATTGACTTATTGCCTTAGTTATTAAAATTAATTTGTTTTATTTATGTATAATATGTGTTGGTAAAATGGTAAATAGAAAGAGATAGTGTTGGTGGAATTGATGAAAGAGATATATGCAATTAAACACTTCAAATTAAGATGACTGATCAAATTTATGTGAAAAAAATAGATATTATTTGAGATTGTCATTTTCACTTTCACACAAGAAAAAATATTATGTTATGCATCGAAAAAAAATATATCTGAAAATATTAAAATTATTATATTATTAATGACTTTGCATCTAAAAAAACTTTTAAATATAAAAAAGTTAAATATGACCATAATGTTATGTATTTTGAACGTTCTTATTTTTGTATTTACCTTGGTTCTCAAATTGGTTTGAACCCATGTGCTTTAAGGTAAGATATGTCTTTTCCAGAAAGCCCCAAAATCATATATTTCTGAGTGAATGGGCTGGAAAGACAATTATACACCAAACCCCGCCTCTTTCTTTCTTTATTGGATTATTAATTTTTTCAAACAACTTTTTTTAAATTTATTTTTTATTGAATTATTACTTTTTTCATCATTCAGCACAGTCAATCAGATGTATAATCAAACAACATGGTTTATTTCCCAGTCAGAAAACTTTCCCAGATAGCACTTTATCGGACAACACTTTCCCAGACAGAACTTTCCTAGACAGAAACTATCAAACGGACCTAAGTCTTATTTGTCATTTTTCATGTATTTGCCAAACACAAATTTAAAAAGTCTTGTTTTGGTGTCTTCTATACAATCCTAAGTGACAATTACTATCTTATAGAACTCTACCTGTATGTATAATTTTTGAACATGCGATCGTCTAATATTTTAGTACTTTAAAAACTTTCATGTACCATATTAAGTGATATAAATGTCATATCAGCTATAATCTTTTAATATTTTTTGAAGTAATCGAGTTGTTGGGTTATAAGGTCGCTTTCACATATTCTGTTTAATCTTTGACGTAAATTAAGAAAACAAAATCTGATTATCTTTTTATTTCAAACATGATAAGAATTGGCAACGAGAAATATCACTTTCACAATTATTTTGTTCGTTTGCTTGAGCATCTAAGAAACGTCTTCGTATTGATCAAGGATATATATCAAATTTGTGATCCAAAAAGCATTATTTTATCAATTTTATAGCGGGTTTGAGATTATCTACATGGTTATAACTTTTTATTATAATTCAAAAAGCAGAAGCTTTTAACACATGTTTAGGAGCATCTTCAATAAACTATCAGAAATATTAATTAATTAGTGGACGAGTTAGTTCATATAATTATATCTTGTTCATGTAAACAACGCAAGGATTTCGATCCCATATTTAGGTATGTTCTATAAACTAAAATAAGCGAACGAGTTTGTATATCCATGTCAATACAATATAGATATTAAGTTGTGAAAAATTATTGCTTTTTGACTCGAGATTCTAAAGTAAAAGGGTTTGCATAGCCTATGGAGACCCTCTCTTTCTATAATCTCGAGTTCAAATGTAGTCACTTTTCACAACTTAACAACAACGTTCTGGTTCGATTCTAAGCGTCATCAATTTTACACGGAACATCTATATATATTATTTTATATAATAAATAATTGTTTTTATATTAAAATATTAAATGTTTGAAATTGTTTCATCAAAAGTCATTAATTTACTCTAAGGGGAAGCTTTTTGATTGATTGTGGATGAGGATTACTAAGCAATAATACAGTTCTCACTTCAATTTTAATTTAAGACTTTTTGTTAATTTAAACCCTACAATTTTAAATTAAGATATTTTTGTTCATTTAAACTGTAGAAGAGACTATTTAATCTAAGATATTTTTATTCATTTAAACCATAAAAAAACATATTCTTAACCATTATGGTTATTTTGTGTTTCCTTGCACAGGGCCTTCAAAATCTTACGATTGACACTGTCTGTAGATCTCAGTTCGTATCCATATGAATGTGTTTTCGGAGGTCGACTTGGACTCCATGAGCTTTGACTCGTATTACCATATACATAAATCTTGTATATCTTGTAAATACTAATGTTTCGAAATCTATAAAAAAAAACCTTTGTAGTAGCTCGACTGAGAACGTAGTATTACCATGATTGTATAATCAATTTTTATATTCTTTATTTTTTATTATTTGTTTGTTGTTCGTAACCTTATTATAAATTTGATTATGTATTACGTTTATTTTTATGAACTGATTAAAACATATCCATAATAAATGGGACCAAGTGGAATAATTATTACGAATGAACTTCCTTTTCAAGGAATACATTTTGGGACCCATTTTGGGACCCATTTTGGGACCCAAATAATTAAATGATCCAGTTAGGCCTATGGCGTTTGTTGGCCCACCTTCATACTAACCAAGTTAAGCCCTTTTCCTTTGATCGTATCTCCAACCAGAAAGACCCCTCAACTCCCTACCCTACCCCACCCACCCCACCCAACCCCATACCATTCTACAACCACAAGAACTACAAAAAGGAGTGATCTTAATATTAATGGTAACACATTGTATTTAATTGGCATGTCTATATTTTAAATCATTGCGAAATACGAATTCGAATATAGATAAATGTGAATTTGATGTAATGTATATACATATGTATATGCATGGAAGAAAAAAAAACATTGTGTTTGGTATATTAGAAGTTAGGTGAACTGGTAAACGGATATACTAGCATGCTTCATATTATGGTTTATGATGGAGATAAGTTCATGAAAATCCTAACGAATTCAATTTTTGTTTATTTATTTAATTGTCCATAATTTTGAGGGTAGATGTATCTTTACAATCTTGCTACTCCCCAAAATATGGATGCAAATGTAATGTCTTCACTATCAAACTAAACAGGGCGTGTTTTGATACATAGTTTTTGGAAGTGTTTGGAAGCTTCTAACTTTTAGCTTTTAACAAAACACTCTATTTTAAACAAAAAGTTTTGTTTGACAATACAAGCGTTTAACTTTTAGTTTAAACAAAACGCTTCAAATCTAAAATCTATTTCATGTAGCGTTTAACAAAACGCTACAGTGATTTTGAAATCAATTTCCATAATTCCCTAAAAAATATATTGATATATTTATTTATTTTTAATCAGTTGTGCTTTTATATATATATATATATATATATATATATATATATATATATATATATATATATATATATATATATATATATATATATATATATATTTCAAAAGTTTCCAACTATTTTTGCCAAACACTTATATAACAAATAAAAGTTACAGCTTCCCGCTATCAGCTACACACTAACCCTTTCCAGCTAACAGATACTTTTACCAAACACGCCCTATATTAGGCTAGACGGTATGCAGCCGGAAACACAATATCATAACACAATATTGTGACCGCAGTTTGGCTTGTGCGGGATAGGACCTAGGGGAGGCTTCCCCGCCTCCTCTCTCTTCCTTTGATTCGTCCAAAATAAATTTTTTTTTCTCAAAATTCCATCCCAACAGTTATATTTAAAAAAAAACTTACTTTTTTTTTTTTTTTTTTTTTTTTTTTAATAATTTTAACGGCTAGATTTTGGATATATATATATATATATATATATATATATATATATATATATATATATATATATATATATATATATATATATTACCATTATACACACCTATAAATATCCTATTTTTTTCACCTTCAAATTCACACATTTTCTATCAATATCTTTTTATTTTTTAAAAAAATGAATCCCAACAATCTAACGTCAAACTTCGTTAAAAGGAAAAAAAAAAAAAAACCAATGTTTCGAGTTAAAGTACCCAAACTTGAAACATTTTTGTCATCGATCGATGCAAGTGGTTTATTGTCCCCAACTTGATGCCCTCATTCAATCTCTTCCACAATTCCAATACGAAAATTTTAAGCAATACTACGTCGTGCAAGTACCATATGTTAGTCCAAATATGTTCACCAACTTTGTCGTTTTTCCCGATCAACCCCAAAGTCAAACCATACTCTATCAATCTCAAACTCAAAGCCACACACCACCCTTTCACTCTCAACCACAATACGATAGCTTCAATGAGTTAGAGGATGAAATTGTACGGGAAACTCAACCCCAACCCCCACCACACCACAAAGGAAAACAACCGGTACAAGATACTACAAAGCATATGCCAATAGCATGGAGTCCCCAAGAAGAGCTAGTGTTGGCTTTCGGAGGATTCAGCGTAGGAAAATGCACATCCGGGAGATTATTTTTGGCTTCGCATTCTTGAGAAGTTTCAGACGGAGTTGGATAAAGATGAAGAGTATCGTACCAAAAACCAACTTAATTCATGGTTTCGAGAAATATTGAGAGTCGTTTAAAAAATGAATGGGTTGTACAACAACCTAAAAACCCAAAGAAAAAATGGTTAATGAGATGAATAAATTCTTTAAGAGGCTTTGCATTTTTTTGCAAGGATACGGGAAAGAGATTCAAGTTTAACGAGCCTTTGAAATTGTTACTTCTTAGTCCAAGGTGGATAAAATATGAACAAGACGTTATACTAGAAGGAGGGTGATATCATAGATCAAAAATGGGTCCAGTGGATACACAACTTCTTCCGATGCTCCGGTCGGGCTAAATTTAAATGAGGATGACGAAATCGAGCTAAAAGACATTGTTCGACTGATAGGTAGGAAAAAATCAAAAAAGAAGGGGAAGATGGCTTCTTCCAATGTATCGGATTTCAACATGGACGTAGACGAAATGAGAAAAAAAACGACGATATTTGATCAATACAATTTGAATTTCGCTTAACGTTCGACATTCGACAAAGAAAAATAAGCCGAAAAATAGAAAGAGCACGCAGAAAGCCAACAAATGGAGGATATGAAGTTTTTGATGGAAAAAACTGATCATCTTTCGGGATGGCCCTCGAACTATTGAAGAAGAAGGAGAGCGTCAAGAAAAAATATTCCTCGTAGATCGTTTTTTTTTATCTAGGTTGTGTTTTCCTAACTCTTGGTTGTTTTCTAGGTTTTTTCTATCTTGGTTGTTTATATTATTTTTTATTTTAAGTAATAAATTATTTTTATTTTAAGTAATTTTGTGTTTATTAATCATTTTTAAGGACTTACATTATTTGTTGATATAAATCTTAAAAAATCAATTATTTTTAATATAGTGAAAGGTGATCATTTCATGTCATTTGGTGAGTAAAATTAGAGGATGGGAAAGCTCACATTACACCCAAAAAGTGAGAGATGAAATGTGAGTATACCCTATCGGATTAGTGCACGCGCGCGTGTGTATATATATATATATATATATATATATATATATATATATATATATATATATATATATATATATATATATATATATATATATATATATATATAGGCTCACATTAGATTGGAGGATGTACTTACCTTTACCACTCATTTTTTGAATGCCACATCACCACTAACTCATCTTTCACTCACCAAAGACAACAAATTGTCACATTTCACTATTTTTTTTTAACAAAATATATATCTTATACAAATATTATACTTGTTTTGTTAGGAATTAAAAACCATGAATTTTACTATATTTTTTTATAACTTTTTAATATATATAATTCTATAAATATTAAAAAAACTTTAAAAAAATTAAAAAAGTTGGCCAATCATAACAGGAGAGAGAGGGTGAGGTAGCCACCCTGCACACCCTAAACTACGATGGCGGTGTAGTGTTCTTGCCACGGTTCCTATTCCCGCACACCTCTTCTCACTACCTACCCTCTGGCCTTGGGTCAACTTTATATAGCCCATCAAAATTCTTAGGGATCTTGTATTTAAATTTATATAATGAGAAAATATCAATTTCTAAAGAAAATACAACCTTATATGGTATCAACACTTATGGTACTTCCATTATAGCCGTATCATATCTCCTTGAAAACATCGACTTTCCAATTGTCAAAAAGAATTATGTCACTTACAAGAATAATGATTTTTTACCCAGCCAAGTAAAATTAAGAACAAACTCTTGCAAGAAACTAAAGTAAACAAAAAATTACAAAGAGTTTAAAGGACATTACAGCCAACAACTCCAACTTACAATGCAATTTCTATTTCTATTGATAAACCATAAAAAAGAAAACCAACAGACAGAATGAGAGAACTGTTTAATCATTAGGAATTGTGTGAAGAACATATGTGATAGACTTTGGAAGAACAAGTATACCCAATTATCAACTAGTCGAGTCCTTGTCCATGCTAGCACTTAAAGTTGCTCCATTCGAAGCCCGCTTTGGTCGCAAGTATAGATCCTCTCTACACTGGATTAAAGTAGGCGACACACAACTAGCTAGAGGTCCAATTTCCAGGCAGCACTTTCGCTGGTCCGAAATTCATTCGAGAAATTATCGAGAAGAGAGTACAGATCCATGAGCGACGTGAAGCTCCCAGGGTCAGGCAGAAAAGCTAACGCCTTCGATAGGGAAAAACCCTTGGAAATTCCAGGTTGGTGACCTCGTCAGGTAAAGGTCTCATCCGGAGGGGCAGAATACGGTTCGGAAAGTGTGGAATGTTAAATCCAAGGTACGTAAGATCATTTGAGATTCTTACTAGAGTTGATCTAGTAACTTATAGACCCCGAATACCTCGGGAACCCAATAACATACACCCTACTTTCCACGCATTTGACTTGAAAGTTGGTCGTCAGAGGAGACTTTTGTTATTCCACTCTCTTTGATCGAGGTAAGCGAGAACCCCAACTTTGTGGAAGAATCCGTAGAAACCCTAGACAGCGTAGTCGTTAGGACTAATCGGATCCATATCCTCATCTTTTCCCTTAGTTTATCGATAATTGCTTAAACTCTAATTTCGGTATGAAATTCCCTTTAACGGGGGGGGGGGGGGGGGTGATGTGACAACCCAAAATTTCTATCTTGTAAAGCCATTCCATTCAATCAAAGTCATACTTGTATCTGTTACCTTTTAGCTGTAATAAGAGTTATTCTGTGAGTTTTTAAGCCTCGTATACTTAGGACTTGATGCTAGGATGTGTGAGTAATGAATCTATGACTTTCTATTTGAGCCAAGAACATTCATCAAGGGTGTTCAAGGCCCAAACTAGAGTTTACGACCGTAAACTCTTGGTGGCCTTGTACCCCTCACCATAAGTATATATTTCCTTCATTTGTTCCTCATTTCTCACTTCTTTCATCAAGAACACTTAAACTCTCTCAAGTATCATCAAGGGAATCCATCCTTTCTCTTAAAAAACGTAAGTAATTCATCCATTTTTAGTAGTTAATCTTCTTGAACATGTGAAACCTATGAATCACATCCTTGAATCCATCACTTTTCCTTCAAGATCTTCAAATCTTCATCTTTTCACCAAGAACACACACTTGTTTTTGGTGGTCGTAAACACCTTCAAGACTTCCAATTAGTAAGTATCCTTTCCATATTCTTATTATCTATTAGGAGCTCTTGGGTCCCCATGAAACAAACACCTTTTTAGCATCATATAAGCATCGTCTTCAAGAGTTCACGACTGTAAACCCTTCATATGGCCGTGAACACTTCAAGTGATTTTGTTAGGGCCGTAAACCCTCCTTAGTTCATGCCTTGGTCGTAAACACTTAATCATCTATGGTCGTAAACCCTTCCTTTGGCCATGAACACACTTGGTATGGCCGTGAAATTTCTTAAAGCAATCATGTATGATTGATACACTCCATTGTGAGTGATTCCTAGTCCCTAGGGGTGTTTCCAATACATGATTAGTTGTTATACACTAATTGTATGCCTATATATGTGATTATATGTCTAATAGGATCAATTTGTGCTTCAGGACTCCTTTAGTGATCTCAAGCATCCTATATTTATCTTCCATTCGAGTCACTCACTAAAGGTGAGTTCATACCCCTAACTTATCTTTTAAATGGTTTTAAATGCTTTTTTTTTTTGGGGGGGGGGGGGGGGGGAATACAAGTAGAAAACCATATAATTGTATAATCAATCACATGTGATTTATAACTATCAAAACAAGAGATTGCTTATACTTCAAACTGTGTTATCAAACAAACTATTTCAAACAAGAGATTACTGTACACTGTCATTTTCCCATTACATTCATATAGTGATCTTCTCACACAAAAAGGTAATGTAAACTATTTTCTGGTAATAATAGTCATATATTTTGGGAAAACACTCACTTTTACAAAAGAGTAAACATACAGAACAATCGGGTCTTGGTAGAAGGCTACTCTCCATTTTAGTAGAAAATATCGGATTTTCTAGGAAGTATACAAACTTTACATCAAACATTTAGAAACCTTACATCAAACACTTACACACATTTTCTTCAAACTTATACAAACAATTGACACCAAAATACTTATGAACTCACCAGCTTCAATGCTGATCTAGTCTTTCAAAATAACTTGTATTCTCAGGTCACCGGTAGAAAGGTACACTTGACCAAGTTTTGAGAAGACGAAGCATGTTTCAAGACCCGTCTTTTATTTTGATACATATATATTTTTGGTGTCTTACAAATACATTCTGAACACACTTGTATTAACTATATTATTAATGCAATGGATGATTTTGTTGATTGTTTTACTATTGTGCATTGTTATGATACTAAACATGATGTCCTCCGCCCCCGAACGTTTCCGTCGTTCTGGTTTGGGAGTGTGACATAATTCGAACCCCTTGAAGACTATTATTGTCAATCTTCTTAGACTAGTTTGTTATGTCACAGGTTTCATAAGTCGCCTTTCAAAAATCATAATAAATTTATTAGGACTCTAGTTTTAAAAATTATAGAGCCTATAGTTAGATATTGATGTCTAGTTTCTCCCATATCAAGGGATTCGCTTAATTCCTAGGAGATTTGTATTGTTTATTCAAACAGTGCAAAGTGGTTTGGTAAGCGACTGAAGTAATACATCGAATTATGACATGCATAATTAATTCTACATAACCCCAATTCATGAAAATTCAAAGACTATGATTAGGCTATGATTTCTAGTATACCATGAATGTTTCCCAAGACTTAACTTTTAATCCTCCTAGAGTAAACATTACCACCTTTACAAGTGTGTCCAAAAACTAACAACTTGTGACAACCGTCAAATTCCGGTCAAGTCAAAGTCAACTTAAGTCAACAAGTCAAACCGTTCAACTCAACTAACCCTTATGTACTATGGCTTACGTTATGTACTTACTAAACAACTCGCTATTCTAATGAGAGATCATAAATCGAAAAGTACGTACATCTAGATCTCCTTAACCTAAAACTGTGGTAGGTGACGAGCCAAACCGATAAAACAATGTTGCATACTCATCGGGAGTGTGTAAGATCCTTAAACAAGGCTTAACGGGGTTTACGGACCTTGCATTGCGAAGCCGGACACTCACATTTGTCACACACGAAACCGCTCTCAATCGTTTTCACTCTATCTCTTCTTATCGAGAGTCTCTCCCAAATCTCTCTAAGTATGTGGAATCTCTCCCAAATATCTCTTTGTATGTGAAATCTCTCCAAGAATGTCAAATCTCTCCCAAATCTCTCTAAGTATGTGAAATCTATTCCAAATATCTCTTTGTATGTGAAATCTCTCCAAGAATGTCAAATCTCTCCTAAATCTTTCTAAGTATGTGAAATCTCTCCCAAATATCTCTTTGTATGTGAAATCTCTCCAAGAATGTGAAATCTCTCCCAAATCTCTCTAAGTATGTGAAATCTCTCCCAAATATCTCTTTGTATGTGAAATCTTTCCAAGAATGTGAAATCTCTCTCAAAAGTTTCCGTAACTTTTTGAAGTCATTCGGGTCATTCCGACCCTTAACCGGGTCAAAAACGGCTTAAAACGGGGCAAAAACGGACAAAAAGGGCTTAAGGACCTGAAACCCCTCTTAGGGCCGAAAGTCCTCTTAGGGACCGAACCCTCCTGAGCCGAACCTGAACCTGCTGAGAACCGAACCCGAAGGGTCCTCTCGGGCCCGAACCTCGCATGCACACCGGAACCCGAAGGCTCCTGGAACCGAACCCGAAGGTACTGTTCACTTCGGTCTACCTCGCTTCTGACCCTTCGCTTCCTGCTGACCCTCGCTTCCTTTCGCTTCGGACCCAACATCAGAAGGGACCGAACCTTCGGCCCCCTTCCGAGAAGCTTCGCTGTTAGCCATTTTCTTTCCGGTTTTCGACTACGACTTCATTTTTGCTTCGTTTTTAATTGTTTTAACGCGGGAATTTCACCTAAAACTTTATTTTAACTTATAAGGACCCATAATTATTAATTTATTACGTTTTTAAGGATAAAACCTTATCCAAAAGAGTGGGTGAAGTACAAGAGGTGGAGTGTTGACTTTCCTTTATTTTATGACACAAGCAACCACCCATATCCACTCATGTCACTATTCCCCATCAGCCCTTACCTAGTCACTTCATTGTACTTTTCCCACCTTTTTCCAACCACAGAATTGGTCAAAGGCTAGAAAAGTCTCCTCTCTCCTCACACTTCATTCATTCTCTCATTTTTCCACCAAGAATCACACTCCAAACTCTCTCATCTTTCTCTCTCAATTTCGAGAATTTCAAGGCATACTCCAAGGCTTTTCTCCTTCATTTAGTAAGTATCATCATTTTTGTTATGATTATTACACATCCTCCTACTCAAAATCATAGATTGCTTACACAAACATCATCACATTCTTGTTAGATCTTCGAATCTTCAAGTGTTCTTGAGTTGAACACTTCTCTTCTTCAACACTCATCTATTGAAACTACTCAAGGTGAGTTCATATCCCTACATTTTCATGTTTCTCAAGTTTTTAGGGGGGGGGATACAAGTTAAAACACCAAGAACATAACTAAACTTTTCTAACAGCCTTCATCAGAAAAGTTCAACTTCATTCACGGACTGTTTTGGACGACTTAAACATTTTAGTTTTCAAAACTGTTTTAGGTGCAAGTAGTTCCACTTCTTAGATTTAAAATGACTACTTGCACATCTCCACACGATTTTTCTACAATTTATGGTGATTTTTACAAAACAGCCTGTCTTTTCAAACACAAATCCGGACCAGTCTGTGATTATGGACTTTTTCACCCAAGTTGGAGGTCATTAAAAATCAAGATAAAAATTATGAGTAAACTAGACACAATTTAGGAACTATCAGAATTTACGGATCTCATTTTTGACTTCGTATGATTTTTCTATGATTTTTCTAAAACAGTGCAGAAAGGTTAAGAGTTAGTTAACAGCTTCTAACTTTCAAAACACTTTGTAACATGTTGAGCAAAGTGTTAAATCTTTGATGACTTCATATATTACATGTATTTCTTGTAGTGTTATATTTATATATTAGGAAATTACTTACTGAATTTATGAGAATCCTCCATCATAACCATTAGTACAAAACAAAGCAAGATAAACATAGTTATATTGTACTATACATTTTGACTTACATAGAAAGGGTTCTTATACACCACAAATAAACATACTAAACTATAATAAGTATAGTTAGGTTGCATATACATTTCAAACATTTTGATAAACTATAATAGGTATAGTTTATGATCATTTACATTACAAAAGGTTTTCACACGAATGGGGTACATTCCAAAGTACCGGGTTTTCATATAAATGGGGTACATTCCAAAAGTACCGGGCTTTTATACAAAAAGGGGTACAGATACAAAGTTCCAGGTTTTTATACAAAAAGGGGTACAAATACAAAGTACCGGGTTTTTATACAAAAAGGGGTACAGATACAAAGTACCGACTTTTTATACAAAAGGGGCACAGATACAAAGTACCGGGTTTTTATACAAAAAGGGGTACAGATACAAAGTACCGGGTTTTATACGAAAGGGGTACATTCCAAAGTACCGGGTTTTCATATGAATAGGGTACATTCTAAAGTACCGGGTTTTTCATATGAATGGGGTACATTCCAAAGTACCGGGTTCACATAAAATAGTTATTATGATTTTAAAACTATATTTCATCTAGAATTGTTAGAATTCAACTATAATCGTTGAGCGTATATGCTTGAGTCATATAAGAATTTGGTCATGATTGGCTTAGAATTGGTAGGGCCCGCTTCATCTCCTGTTCCTCGTTGGGTTGTGGACCTAGGGCAGACCCACTATATTCAATGTTTTATCTAACTTAAATTTTATATAACTTATATACACTGGACGATTATAGGGGAAATCTACGAGTCATTCTAGGGTTCATTAACACATCATATAGGAATATTCTGTTCACACTTAACTAAGAAAATATTGGATTTTCTGGAAATCAAACTCTATCGATTTTACAAGGAAAACGGTTTCTACTTCAAACAAAACTCTTATGAACTCACCAACTTAATTGTTGACACTTTTTCAAAACTACTTGTATTCTCAGGAAATCAGTGAAACAGGAAAAACTTCAGCGCTTTGAGGATGGGACGTTAAACCGTCAACAATTTATTTTTGTCATCATAATGTAATTGATTTTGAAACATGTAGACATATACTTTGGTGTAACTTTTTCAATTATATTTATGATGGTTGTATTTACTTTGAGCACTATTATACTCGTTGTTGTGATATTGTACATGAAGTCCTCCACCCCCGGACGTTTCCACCATCCTTGGTTTGGGGGTGTGACAGATTGGTATCAGAGCATTGTTTATAGTGAACTCAGTATATCGAACCACATAAGATATACAAACTATAAATGCATTGGGACTAGAGTCTCTGATTTAAAGTTTTCAAAACAACTATACTTTTAGAAATAAATAGTTTCTTATTAAAAGTATACATGCATGCATACATACTAAGGTTAGCATCATTCTAGAACAAAACAAAAGTAATGATTGTTGGATATCACAGGTAAGCTCGAGGATGTATGGTCAGTCTTGGGAGTGGCATAGCCTGATCAACTATGCTGGTCCGAGGAGTGATTAACACATGCCCAGGAATGGTTGTGATATGGCAACAAGTCTAAAAACTTACCAACACTACCACAATGAAATACCATAGGGGTATTTGGTGTTATTATTATTACTTATCTGAGAACTAAATAGATTTTTATCAATAGGTCAATAATTGCTTAGTGGATACATTAAAATTATATGTATCCAGGACGTCATAGACTTAGAATCTGTGGATCTTTGCTTTACTTCCTGTTCTCGTTGGATTGGGGATTTAGAGTTAGGGTCGCTTATTCGAAGGTCTATCCTGTCCCAAATACATATGACTAGTATGCACTAAACAATGTATTGAAGTACCTGATAAAGATCATCTTATAATTATCTAATTAGTACGTCTACTTAGTTATTTCTTATATCCCCATTTCTCGCGAAGATATCATGGCTGGATTCCATCCCCACGACGACCCGTGCTACCCCAACCACAGCAATACTGAATGGCTCGGAGAGGAGCCAGAGATTGATTACCCAATCCATGTGGATGGTCACCAAGCTGAAGGCTTTGCTGATGGTTCTGACTCCGACCCTGAAGTGGAGAACCTACCCCGATGGCCCTTGTTCCGAATCCTAACCCTCGTCCGATTTTTCAAGGCCCGACGCCTCCTTGGGTAGAGTGCTTGGAAACCTGGAGCGAAGAGCAAGACCAACCTATGCCGTTGAATGGAGACCGAAGCTTCTACAACATAAGCGAAGGAAGCTCAGTAGATAGAATTCTTCCAATCCTGGTCCATAGAGTTTCCCGAAACGAGATTCAAGGCAGAACAACTCTCCATTGTATCGTAGAGGTTGATGCAAATGCAAGAATACATACAATCCGCATCAATCGCCTTGAGCACACTCGTGAAAAATCTGAGAGAGACCACGAAACCCTGCTGCAAGCACTGGCTGAAACACGAACCGAAGTCATAGAACTCTGAGTACGCTAGAGGGCATACGAAAGGCACCTGCCTGATATGGAGCGGCAACTAGCTGAACTGAGGGATCACCAGAGGGATGACCGCCGCCAGTAGTAGATGCCTTACTTTCTTTCCCTGTTAAAAAGGAATCGTTTTTCCTATCTATGCCCTATGTGGCATTCTCTATGAAACCATCTTGTACTGTAAGTACTTTTAGTTAGGCCTTTAGGCGGCCAAAACTCTCCTGCTCTGGATGTGATGTAAGACCCTCTACAAGGTCAATTTTCCCTAATTTGTTACATCTTAAACATCAATGACATCGTCAGTCAGCTAAATTCTGTGTCACCCCTTGTCCAAATACTTCCATCATGCTACCATAGGAGTCTATTTGAAACCCACTCTAGTCAAGTTGTTGAACTAGAGTAACTTAGCTCCGGGATCGTTCCCAATTCTCTTTCAAAGGTTGAATCATGTTATTCACCAACCAATGGAACCCGGTTTGAACGACAAACATCATGAGACCATTCTACGAACTTACTTCTACTCCGTAATAAGACTGCATCATAGGGATGTAGGTCAAACCTTCTAGAACATACTTCTACTCTATAGGTGAACAGTCGAAATACATCTAGGTTCAATGATAGCCCTTACTAGGAATTCTAGTTCATCAAGAAGGATTAGTAAGAATGTTATTTGTTATGATTTCCTCACTTATACATTCCCCAGTTATATATAACGAAGACCTGGTAGACAATAGAATGTGAGATTTCTAACTTAGTTTCTTTTCCTCGTTGGGAGGTGAAATTGAAGTAGAATCACACAATTTACTATCCGCTCAGTCTTGGTTATATCATAATGTGTATAAGCTAAGTTTTCATGTATAATAACTTATCTCTTAGTCAGAATCAAAATAATACAGAGACAACCTTAGTCACTCACAAACTCCTTGTCTTTCACATTGCAGAATCATGTCATCATCCGGAAATAGTCAGCCGAACAATGAAACCCTATCCTTCATATCGATGCCGCTACATTTCAAGCCGCGGTAACAGCTGCCGTGACAGCTGTCCTTACAAACCTCAACACTGACAACGCAATCACGACTGACAAAGGAATTCAAATTTTCGATTGTTGTATCGATCCAGGAAACCAACAAAGAACAACAGTCACGGGCATACAAAGTCGTAAAACCGAGAAGAGGAAACGAAATTGCCGAGATCAAAAGGAGCGTCAACGATCTCAAAGACTTGCCATGCAACAGCAACAAGTGGCAACTCCTGCCCCTTCAGCACCGGCACAACAAATTTCTCAAGTCCCTGGCATCGGGACAAACCCTGCACACAAGGCTGGTGGTAAAATCGGACCCCATAAAAGGAAAGTTTCGAAGTGGATGAACGAGGAGGGCACCCGTGTCCACGTAACTCTGACTAACCACCTCACTTCCACCACCAATGCTAGTGCAAGCCAGATATGTCACCAATGCGGCGAGATTGGACACCTCAGAAAGGACTGTCCAATCATAAAGAACTCTGGCACAGACGGGAGGATACTAAGGATCACTGCCGCAGGAGAAACTACTCCAGGCCTCGTTAAGAATATCTAAAGCATTCGTTGTAACAGACTCATAAACTGCTTAAAACTAGTGCAACTAGAGTCTTATCTTTTGCAAGACCCCGTCAGTAAAGGGACCCTCGTGCTGCGTGCACTTATCTTTTGTAGTATACCTAGTTCGCAGCAATAGTCTTGCAGTAAATCTATAGTACTGTAACTATGTTAAAAGTTGCACAGTGGTGTCTTGTCTGTAACGCCTTTATGATCAAATCTAGTGCTTTTATTACCAAGTGACTTCGATTTTTTTTATCATACGGCTAGAATACCAACCAAGGACCTGGATTCACTTGAGAGCGTGAGAATCAATTGATTAGGAAGTATCCCCACTTTTTGGCTCGATTATTCATGCCTACTCCTTGCCTAAATTCAAATTTCGGGACGAAATTCCCTCTAACCGGGGGATGATGTGACAACCGTCAAATTCCGGTCAAGTCAAAGTCAACTTAAGTCAACAAGTCAAACCGGTCAACTCAACTAACCCTTGTGTACTATGGCTTACGTTATGTAATTACTAAACAACTCGCTATTCTAATGAGAGATCATAAATCGAAAAGTACGTACATCTAGATCTCCTTAACCTAAAATTGTGGTAGGTGACGAGCCAAACCGATAAAACAATGTTGCATACTCAGCAAGAGTGTGTAAGATCCTTAAACAAGGCTTAACGGGGTTTACGGACCTTGCATTGCGAAGCCGGACACCCACATTTGTCACACACGAAACCACTCTCAATTGTTTTCACTCTATCTCTTCTTATCGAGAGTCTCTCCTAAATCTCTCTAAGTATGTGGAATCTCTCCCAAATATCTCTTTGTATGTGAAATCTCTCCAAGAATGTTAAATCTCTCCCAAATCTCTCTAAGTATGTGAAATCTCTCCCAAATATCTCTTTGTATGTGAAATATCTCCAAGAATGTCAAATCTCTCCCAAATCTCTCTAAGTATGTGAAATCTCTCCCAAATATCTCTTTGTATGTGAAATCTCTCCAAGAATGTGAAATCTCTCCCAAATCTCTCTCAAAAGTTTCCTTAACTTTTTGAAGTCATTCGGGTCATTCCGACCCTTAACCGGGTCAAAAACGGCTTAAAACGGGGCAAAAACGGACAAAAGGGCTTAAGGACCCAAAACCCCTCTTAAGGACCCGAAACCCCTCTTAGGGCCGAAAGTCCTCTTAGGGACCGAACCCTCCTGAGCCGAACCCGAACCTGCTGAGAACCGAACCCGAAGGGTCCTCTTGGGCCCAAACCTCGCATGCACACCCGAACCCGAAGGCTCCTGGAACCGAACCCGAAGGTACTGTTCACTTCGGTCTACCTCGCTTCTGACCCTTCGCTTCCTGCTGACCCTCGCTTCCTTTCGCTTCGGACCCAACATCAGAAGGGACCGAACCTTCGGCCCCCTTCCGAGAAGCTTCGCTGTTAGCCATTTTCTTTCCGGTTTTCGACTACGACTTCATTTTTGCTTCGTTTTTAATTGTTTTAACGCGGGAATTTCACCTAAAACTTTATTTTAACTTATAAGGACCCATAATTATTAATTTATTACGTTTTTAAGGATAAAACCTTATCCAAAAGAGTGGGTGAAGTACAAGAGGTGGAGTGTTGACTTTCCTTTATTTTATGACACAAGCAACCACCCATATCCACTCATGTCACTATTCCCCATCAGCCCTTACCTAGTCACTTCATTGTACTTTTCCCACCTTTTTCCAACCACAGAATTGGTCAAAGGCTAGAAAAGTCTCCTCTCTCCTCACACTTCATTCATTCTCTCATTTTTCCACCAAGAATCACACTCCAAACTCTCTCATCTTTCTCTCTCAATTTCGAGAATTTCAAGGCATACTCCAAGGCTTTTCTCCTTCATTTAGTAAGTATCATCATTTTTGTTATGATTATTACACATCCTCCTACTCAAAATCATAGATTGCTTACACAAACATCATCACATTCTTGTTAGATCTTTGAATCTTCAAGTGTTCTTGAGTTGAACACTTCTCTTCTTCAACACTCATCTACTGAAACTACTCAAGGTGAGTTCATATCCCTACATTTTCATGTTTCTCAAGTTTTTAGGGGGGGGATACAAGTTAAAACACCAAGAACATAACTAAACTTTTCTAACAGCCTTCATCAGAAAAGTTCAACTTCATTCACGGACTGTTTTGGACGACTTAAACATTTTAGTTTTCAAAACTGTTTTACGTGCAAGTAGTTCCACTTCTTAGATTTAAAATGACTACTTGCACACCTCCACATGATTTTTCTACAATTTATGGTGATTTTTACAAAACAGCCTGTCTTTTCAAACACAAATCCGGACCAGTATGTGATTAGGAACTATCAGAATTTACGGACCAGTCTGTGATTGTGGACCTAGGGCAGACCCACTATATTCAACGTTTTATCTAACTTAAATCTTATATAACTTATATACGCTGGATGATTATAGGGGACATCTACGGGTCATTCTAGGGTTCATTAACACATCATATATGAATATTCTGTTCACACTTAACTAAGAAAATATTTGATTTTCTGGAAATCAAACTCTATCGATTTTACAAGGAAAACGGTTTCTACTTCAAACAAAACTGTTATGAACTCACCAACTTAATTGTTGACACTTTTTCAAAACTACTTGTATTCTCAGGAAATCAGTGAAACAGGAAAAACTTCAGCGCTTTGAGGATGGGACGTTAAACCGTCAACAATTTATTTTTGTCATCATAAAGTAATTGAGTTTGAAACATGTAGACATATACTTTGGTGTAACTTTTTCAATTATATTTATGATGGTTGTATTTACTTTGAGAACTATTATACTCGTTGTTGTGATACTGTACATGAAGTCCTCCACCCCCGGACGTTTCCGCCATCCTTGGTTTGGGGGTGTGACACAACTGAGGATTGCTAACTTGTAAAATTAATATAAAATCAAACAAAAATCATTCGAACGAGATCTTTATATTTATAGAAAGTTAAGAGAGGGAAATACATGAATATAATTTTATTACAATCTAAGTATGAGTGGAAAGGTAAGAATTCAAATCCAAAACAGAACACTACAATTAAATAGATGAAAGAGAAGTATAAATACAAATATTATAAGGGTAATGCAATAAAGCATATGATGAGTAATGTTATAGTTTCTATGTAGGTTCTCGGAAAAGGAAAGGATCCATGTAGCCCCCATTAGCTAAGTTTCAAGTTAAAGGAGGTGAGCTACACTAACTCGCCTATTATGTAGGTATTACTTGTTTCATGTTCTTCTTCACGAATAACCTAATATGGTAGAGTGAACAAGGAAAGGAAAAATGTGGTTTGTTCTATAATGAGATAAACTGCAGTCTTATCTGTTATTCCCTATTAGGGAGTAGGGGGGAGGGATAGTTCCCGGAAGGAGGAATAAGATTATGGTTGGTACCAACAAATACACCATGCATCTAGCAACAAAATCCTACAAGTGTAAGAAGATGGATTTATGATTAAATAAACACAAACATGTCTTATTTTCCCTTAATTGGATCCTTGAATATTTTATAAAATGAAGAAGTTATTTTTTTTTATTTTTTATTTATTTTTTTAAACTCTTCTACTTTTTATAACTTATAAAACATATAAATCAATATAAGACAAAAAAACTCATTTCGGTCCAAAAAGATGTACATGACATTATAAAATCATACCTTATGATATATTCTGATATATTTTTAAACTTAACATTGAAAATTAATATTTCCATGAAATAAATAATTTCCAATTAATTACAAGATATATATATATATATATATATATATATATATATATATATATTAACAATCAAATTCTTATAAATAATATATTTGTATCAAGTTGTTGTTAGTGTGACCGATTATGATCATATATTATCCAGAAATACCATTCTATAATGAATCTTATCCATATAGATCTTTCAATATTCCACGTGCACAAGACTCATCATAGATTGATATAGATAGTGGTGGACGTTTAACAACATTTCACTACCCCCAATAATATATGACTTAGTGCCAATTTATCAACATCTAATTACCAAAAGATCAAAGCCTTAATTGATGTATAAGGTAAGTATATTAGTTATCTCTTTGTCATAGACATCCCGTTGAACATGACACTTGGATTGCATCAATCTCATTTGGAGTACTACTTTGGGTAAAATGTGTTAGATGTCTAGCTCTAAACACATAAGAGCAACAAATCCCATATTGACTACATAAGCTTCTTGAAAAGTTCACACCATACCTGAAATGGCTTTCATAACTGCTCGGTTAAGGATCAACGTTTGATCATATCTCAACACACCATTACTTACACTTAAATGCCACTATGTATCTTAGGTGTTAAGGATACAATTATAGTACCGTTTTATTAGGTAACACTAACAATAACGATCTACGAGGTGATCTTTATGCGGTCCTATTCAGTACTAGTTCTATGATAAGTACATATGAAACTTTGTTACAATCACTTCCCTAATTTCATTTAGTGAGAGTCAACCAATCGAATTCATATTAGTCTTACTTCATAATTGCTCCCACAATTATAAGCGACAATGAGCTTTTAGAATAATTATATTATTCATAGATTAAACATGTTAATATAGGACAAAAAAGTATTTATGTGACGATCATATCCCAATATTTCAAAACAATATAATAGTTGTTGTCTTAACGTTACAATATCAAAATACTAAATTCTAATCATAATCTTATTTCTAGAACAATGAAGTCCTATTGTGTGACCACTCATACTTAGCTTAAAAGAATGACTTTATTAACGGGTATGACCAAACTTAATTTCTATGAATTTTACAAATACTATCATATCTATATTTGACTTTACTCTTAGTATAGTTAAATATCTCGGAGAATATGATTTGTGTTCTTTCGTGAAATAAAGTCTCTTAGCTTGATTAAGTATACTCTGGAAGTCACAAATATTTCTATGTGATCCTTGAATTGGAGAAATCAACATAGTTTCCAATGAACTCATTCATCCAATCATATTTCATTTCAACTTCTAAGGTAGCAATGTATACTTATTTAGTTGATTATGCAATTATGTTTTACATGGACCACATTCCTACAAAACTTACTCATCCATTCCATCATGATGTCATAATCAAATTATAATTCATAATTATATATATATATATATATATATATATATATATATATATATATATATATATATATTGAAGTCAGCACTTATGTAGCTCATTACATAAAGATCTTCTAAAATGATTATGTCATGTACATTCTATTTTTTCTTCTTAAGTACTCTAAGAGTTTTCTTATAGTCATAATCCGACTTAACCATTTATTCAGTTGGTTTCTCATTATATGTTAATAGCACAATCATATACCCGATCTTGTGGATAATATGAAATAAATGATGGATTCCTTTTCTAAGCAAATAGAATATAAATCTATTCATCTAGCTCAAACCTACGTGCTAAGTCCTTTTGAGACAGACACAAAATGGTTTCATGTGACAATGCCAAGAGTCCTCCAAGGAATCTTGTATCTTGACCTCTTTCATGATATTCTCAATTCATGCAAAAGAATTTAAAATTTTAACATTCATATTTATCTATCTCAATATATTTTACATTCTAAGAATGTATCTTTTTTTTCCTAAGTCTTTCATTTTAGAAACACTTTCCGTGTGAAAGTGAACTGACCTTGCATAGTTGAAAGATAATTTCAAATGATTAAGTATGTCTCATTCATACAAGATTAGGAATATCACTATGTTCCTACTAGTTCTTAGTAAATAAAAATTTCATCTTTATTTTGATATAAAAGTACACCTTGTATTTATATATTAAAATGTGATTCCAACCTTGAGATGCTTTCTCAATATCGAAAGTGGATCTTAAGCATTACACATTTTGTTAGGATAACATAGATCAAGAAAACATCCAGACTAAGATATATAGATATCTTCTAGTAGATGTCTATTAAGAAAAAAGATATTTCTTATAGTATATTTTTCAATATTCATATTAATATATGTAGTTACGATAAATCATATCCTTGTTTATCTAATCATAATAGCTTGAAAAAAGCTTTGATCATAGTCAATGTCATGAATATGATAAGGACCATAGTCAATGACACGAGTATGATAAAAATCCTTTTATGATAAGGCTTGCTAAATGTGTATGATATCCACATATGTATTCTTTATAAAAGAATCATTTACTCCTTTTATCCATGATATAGGGAGGAAGTTTAATGAAGCGCGTACTTGATTATTAGACATGGATGACATCTCAATGTTCTTGAATCTAAGTCATTAATAAGATTCGAGATCTGGTATATCATTTTGGTGGTTGATGGATTTGCAATAAACCATTAAGTAGACTCGTCAATGAGAGATTCTACATTTCTCAAGTCAAAGATGATTTCTACAAATAATGTGAACAGTTTGAGTTTGTGAATAACTATTTTTCAAGTTCAACAATTCCTTGTTGAAACTAGTGCCAACAATTCCTACATTATGCTATGGTACTTGAGTTGCTTCAAGGTCTATGCACTTCCCAATTTCTTTGTCATTAGAAGCTTTCTTTCTGATAACTTAGCTTTCTAAGGAACAAGAGAACATATCCTTGGTGGATTTGCATATAATAATCTAAATGCCTGTGTAGAATATTCTATAGACATGTAATTAGTTGGTGTTTGTATTCAAGATATAATTAATAGTGACTGAAATATAATACCAAAATGATTAAAGGAGGATATTTCTACCGATTTGAAAGTAAACTATATTAGGTAAACTTTAATTCATCCTTTATTATCACTAAGGATTTATATGGTATTATTGGCTTGTATTTCAACTATATATTTGAAAATTTCAACCAAGATTTCACAATTATGCTTTACCATGTAAAATATAATTATATCTACTATATTTGTTAATAAATTTTATTGACATCTTGCATTAAATGTTAGATATTCATTTGAAAGAAAGTCATATGTCACAGTCTATAGTTCCTTAATAATTATTTTCTCTATACTTTACTGAACATATCATTAGGAATATTTTATATATAAATAAGATTCACATATGTTAAATAAACTACATTATGTGTCTTGAAAGATCTCATTCTTGAAGTTCGAATATGTATATTTCATTTATATAAAAAAGATAAAAATTTCACAAATAAGTTTGATTTAAAACAAGTTTATGTGACATCTCAAAATTTATGACCACAAATTTCATTTTTAATTTAATAATTATAAAACTATTTGTCTGAAAACATCATAGACTCAACTCATATCAAAACCAATGTAAACATGTCATGATAAAACAATATCAGGGTATAAATCCCAAAGATCTCATGTGCAGAAAATGTAGTGTGATGCGCTTCGATCAGGCCGACTCTTTTCCCTTTGAAGAGGAAGTACCTGAAACCAAAACTGAAAACCGTAAGCATAAAGCTTAGTGAGTTCCCCCATCATACCCCATAATCACATACTGCCCAGGCATATCTGAGTGCCCGGCCTACCCTGTCAGGCATATATGGGTGCCCAACCTACTCTGTCAAGCATATCTGGGTGCTCGACCTACCCTCCCAGACATATCTAGGTGTCGGACCTACCCTCCGGTTTATCTCAACCAGCTACGGGGACTATTTCACCCGTACCACTACCATATAATACATAACATAAACATACTGTCAGGCATATCTGGGGTCCCAACATACCCTCTGGTTTATCTCAACCGGCTACGGGGTCTAGCCTACCCCTCCTACCACTATCACATAATATCATAGCATACTAGCACATAAAGCATAACATATAGTGGCATACCAAACAATTATCACAAAGACAATCATCTCAACTATAATCAACTACTAGTGGGCTGGCATTGGTGCCTTCGACCCACTCCTATTGGAAGGTAACTCACCTTAAAAGTTGTGAAGTCGCTGAACTGTCCTCGACTCTGAAATCAACCTCACTCAAGCTCCTACACATATAAGATTTCCTTTAATTACACTTTCATACTCATACCCTCTTAAGAGTCAACTTTGGTCAAGGTCAAAGTCAAAGTCAACATTCTGGTCAAAGTCAACATTCTGGGTTGACTCAACTCGCCGAGTTTCATAAATCTGAAAACCCTAAAATCACGATCCAACTCGTCGAGTTCTTTCACAATTCGTCGAGTTCCTTTTATCAAAAGAATCGGGACTTTCCCACCCAGCTCGTTGAGTCCGTCTTAAACTAGTTGAGTCCTTCCTTTTACAAAATCGGGACACTTCGACCCCACTCTTCAAGTTCCTATATGAACTCGTCGAGTTCTTCAGTCTGTTAAGCTTTCTTAATGGATTAAGTCACAAATCTTCATATCTAAGCTCCATACTTCAGATATAGATTAGAAATGTCCTTAGAAGGGTAAGGTTTCCAACTTTTCTCGTTAATACCCTTCCCCAAGATATTTAGCTTAAACCCTAAATCTAAAAGATCTAGATCTTGATCTAAAATCCATTAATACTTCAAGTTAAGGCATACAAACTGAGATCTAGGCCCTAGATACTACATGAACATGTAAAGTCCCTGGCTTTGTTTCCATGCATCGCTTTTTGGAGCTTAAAAGACCAAAGAGACATCCTAAAGCTTGCATGGGGATCCAATGGCTATAAAGTTTGCACCTTTATGTCATGAAAGCCCTCCATGGTCCTAGATCTTTAAGTATACTCACTTGGGACGTCCATTTCCCAAAAGATAACATTCTTGGACCAAAATATGGAGAAAATGCCCTAAAACTAGATCTAAGCATACTAGAGACAAGATAGGAGCTTTATACCTCTGATGAACCAGAAATGAAGCTATACCTCTAGATCTATTCTTCTCAAACACTTCCTTGCTCCTTCAAGTATTTTCATCTTCAAAACCACAAATAATACACCAAGAATGTCTCAAAACTTTTAAAAGTGAATTAGGGTTTCGTGGCTAGTGTTTGGGATAATGGGGCTGTAAATGAGGCCATCCTATAGAGGTTAAGGTGTTAATGTTGGATATAGTGTCTAAGTTCATAACTATATTTGGTATGTACTTGACCCGACTCGACATGGTCCATTTGGGTTGCACTTCACCCGAACAATTTATGGATAATCTTTTGAGAATAGTATAAGTTATGATTTATTAGTATATTAAAATTTAATATATATTAATATAAAATCATGTTATTTATATAGTATTGATCTATAGTTAATCTAGGATTAATTTAGAGATCAAAAGTATTACTAATTAAATATGGGCTCTTATATTTATATAGTGTGGGCTAATGCTTATTTGGAATGGGCTAGGCTTGCTTGGAAAGTCCATGGATACTCCATGGAGCTTTAACCCATGGATCTCATGGAAATAAAGAGACATGGGTATTAGGGTTTACATGGATGTAACCCTAATCCACCACACTATATAAAGGAGGCTTTGGTTCTTGAAATCACACTAGTTGTGGTGAGTAAAGTAAGAGGGACGATTTCAAGATAGTTGTGACTATTCTCTCTAGGTTCCAAAGTTTCTGGTGATTTGTGATTTCCATTTGAGGCATCCACACTGTTGGTGCTAGGCTCTAAAACTTCAAGCAATCAACTACAACTACAAGGTAAATAATTTTATTCAAGTTCCCCATGTCATGCTAAATATGATAAGAACCTTGGAAAATAATTATTTGCATGTATCTTAGTTAAACATAGATCCAAGGTTTCTAGGGTTGCATGTACACCATAGGAGTGTTAGAATGCTCAAAACCCATCAGTGGTATCAGAGCCTAGGCTTGTTTGTTTTGATACTTGATGCAAAATATTGGAAAAAGTCGATTTTTTGCTGTCTTCTTGTTGAACTCGCCGAGTCCATGGGGGGACTCGCCGAGTTCATGTGTAAATTCATCCTACTCGCCGAGTAGGTTCGCGCACTCGACGAGTAGGAGCCTCAAAATGCAGATTTTCGACTTTTGCTGCTGGAAATGGACTAGAAACATTACCCTAAACTGTTTTGGTGTTATAAAACTTGTTTTAAATGGTGTAATGTTTATGCTAATCCATTTACAATGGCTATAATAAAAAAATTACAAGTTTTATGAGTAATTTATGATTCTTGAAATTTTCATATTAATGTTCTTGAATTTATGAAGATTAGATGATCATGGGAATTGTTTGTAACCTACTTGGTAGTTTAATTCTTGATCATAATGTGTTTTAATGGAGTCCATAACTTGTCCTCAAGTTATGGAAAACCAAGAGTCACACTTGAATTAAAAGCATTAAAAGAAAACAAGAGTTAGAAAATGAAATGTCTTCATTTTAATACTCAATTAACTTCATAAATTATAAGAAATGTAAAGTTTTGAAAGTTTACAAAACTTGCACTCAAGTTTAGGAACAAGTAAAGTCATGATTAAAACTTTAGTTCCAACCCTTAGAATTTTAAAAGTTAAAATTCAACCCTTATACTTTTTAATATTATAAGTTAATAATCATATATATATATATATATATATATATATATATATATATATATATATATATATATATATATATATATATATATATATATATGTATAAGATCAAGTCGTCTTACCGCTAGTACGCCTCATTCACGAAGCTGGTCTATAAGTGGGGTATAAGGTTGTTGCCTATAAAATGGCAACTTAATGGGTTTCCACTCTCACCCACCGCTTCCTTGATCGGTGGAGGGTCGTTAGCCGAACGGGTAGGATAAGGACTTATAAATTCTCATTAAAAGTATAATGATAATACTAAAGTAACTAAACTTTATTGAATTCCCAATCTTAGTTATTTTAGGAAAATGTGAATAAGGTGCTAATCCATGAAATTACACTTTACACTTTGTTTAAGTCGTTAGTGGAGCGTGTGTGGTTAACCGGCACACTAACTTGAACTTAACAAGGTAGGTAAAGGGTGACTTAATGGTTATCATAGTATCGATGGAGCGTGTGTGGTTAACCGGCACATCGATTGAGGGGTAATACATTGAGGGCACCAAGTAATTTGCATGGTTACTTCACACCTTGTTTTGTGATCGTCGGCATCCCGGTCACAAAACTTTAAGGGAACACTCGAGATTGAAACATGCCATTGAAGAAAGTTCAATGAATCTTAGAGAATCTAGGAGTTTCTAAACCAATCAAAAACCTAATTAAAAATTTCGTTTTTCATGGTGGAAATTGGTGAATCGTCATTCACCTACCTTCAAATATCTTATAGCTTAGATTACGACATCCCTCTTCTAAGTTATAAAATATTGTGTTGGGTCCTAGCCTTAATACTACATTTGGGTAATTTATTAAGGACTATCTCTAAATCTAATCTAATCTATTCCCTCTTCTTTTCAGATGTCTTCTAATAACAATGCTTCTGGCTCTAACCCTACTAGCTCCTTCTCTCTCATGAATCTTTGTGGGAGAGTCACCTTCGATGGATCCAACTTTACTGATTGGATCAGAAACATCAGGATGGTCACTCGGTATGAGAACAAAGAATATGTTCTTGACAAGGAGCTAAAGGTACCCGAGCCAACTGCTACTCCTGAAGAGCTTGCTGAATATGAGGTACATGAAAGAGATGCTACAAAAGTGGCATGCATCATGATGGCCACCATGACAGCCGAGCTCCAAAAGTCCTATGAGGACTATTATCCTTTTGAGATGCACCAGGACTTGATGGACCGTTACCATCAAAGTGCTCATCAAGAGCGATATGAAATAATCTCCTCCATGATAACAACCCGAATGAAGGATGGTGAACCCATCACGGGCCACATGAAGAAAATGCAAAGGGTATGTGGACCGTTTACTGAAGCTGAATGTGAACTTCCCCGAGGAGTTAGCAATAGACATCATTTTGCACTCCTTACCATCGTGTTCGGATCAATTCCGCATGACATATCACATGAACAAGGAAGAAGTCACCCTCAGCAAAACTCAAGAACTCTTGAAGACCGCCGAAAGTGGTCTAAAGGGTAAGTCGGTTGTTACTACTCCTACTCCTACTCCAACTGCGGCCAATGTCTTGGCAATCGGGCATGGCAAAGGGAAGAAGAGAAAGAACCCTTCTAAGGGTACCAAGGGTAAGACCCTTGGGGGCTCCTCTTCAAGAAAAACCAAGAAAGCTTTTGTCACTCCTTCTGCTAACCCTAATGAGGCTGAATGCTTCTATTGCCATGAAAAGTCGCACTGGAAGCGAAACTGCCCAAAGTACCAGCAATATTTGAAGGATGGGAAAGTAAAACCCAACCATGCAGGTATATACACTATATTGTCTAATAACTCACCCCATTCTAACTCTTGGGTCCTTGATACCGGTTGTGGTATTCATATCTGTTCTAATTTGCAAGGACTAAGAAGAAGTAAGAATGTGGAGCAAGGAAGAATAAACTTAATCATGGGGAATAGGAAAGCTTTACCTGTCACCAAGATTGGATTTTATACTTTATCGCTAAGTAGTGGGTTTAGTTTACATTTGAATAAGTGTTGTTATTCGCCAGAAATGGAAAGAAACATTATTTCCTTTCATGCATTGTATAAACAAGGTTTCACCTTTTCATTTGATAATGAAGTTGGTTCGATTAATGATTTCTTTAATAATGTTCTTTATTTTAAAGCATTACCTTGTGATGGCGTGTATGAAACTGTATCTGTGGTTGATAACTTAGGAAATGATGTATTGTGTATTGATTCTGCTAATAATAATAACTTGGATAAAGCATCATTATGGAATTGTCGTCTTGGACAAATAAGCAAGAAACGCATAGGCTAATTCCAAAAGGATGGAGTCTTGGAGTCATTTGACCTAAAGTCAGATGATAGATGCGAATCATGCTTACTTGGAAAAATGACAAAGTCAACCTTCACAGGTTCTTGTTAGAGGGGTGAAGGTTTGTTGGATCTTATACACACGGATGTGTGTGGACCCTTCAAACATGCCACAAGGTATGCTAATCGTTATTATTTGACTTTTACTAATGATTATAGTAGATATGGATATGTCTACTTAATCAAGCATAAGTCAAAGACTTTCGAAAGGTTTAAAGAATTTAAAAAAAAAAGTCGAGATTCAATTGGGCAGGAACATTAAGATGCTTCGATCCGATCGAGGTGGTGAGTATCTTAGTTCAGAGTTCCTCGACTATCTTAGGGAATGTGGGATTATCTCACAATTGACACCTCTCAGGACACCACAGTCGAACAGTGTGGCTGAGAGGCGTAATCGGACCTTGTTAGACATGGTTCGTTCCATGATGAGTCGAGCTTCGCTACCAATCTCATTTTGGGGGTATGCCTTAGAGGCTGTCGCTCATATCCTTAATCTAGTCCCTACAAAGAAGGTTGCCAAAACACCTCACGAGATGTGGACTGGAAAAGTTCGCAATCTAGACCACATCAAGATTTTGGGTTGTGAGGCTTTCGTGAGACGCGAGACTCACGATAAGCTTGAACCCCGAAGCGAAAGGTGTATTTTCATCGGCTATCCACAGAAATCCTTTGGCTACATCTTCTACAGACCCAATGATTATGTGGTCTTTGTAGCAAGAAGAGGATTCTTTCGAGAGAGAGAATTCATGAGCCAAGGAGACAGTGGGAGGCAAATTGACCTTGAGGAAATTCAAGAGTCAAGTGGTGAAGGAACCTTAAACCCTAGCCCTCAACCTGAGGAGGAAACTCCTGTTGAGCCCACTGAAGAATCTGAGGCGTTCCACCAGAGTTAGGAATGCACCTGAGCATTATTATGGTTTTTATATTACCGCAGAAGGTGATACACTTATCAGTGATGAGACACTGATAGGTTTGGATGAACCTAACAGTTACGCGGAAGCCATGACAGGCCCTGAGTCAGCCAAATGGAAAGAGGCAATGGACAGTGAGATACAGTCCATGTATGACAATCAAGTTTGGAACTTGGTTGAGACTGTACCAAGTCGTAAGAATGTAGGGTGCAAATGGATCTTCAAGAAGAAGACCGACATGGATGGTAAGGTACACATTTATAAGGCACGACTGGTTGCAAAGGGTTTCTCACAAACTCCGAGAGTTGATTATGATGAGACCTTTTCTCCAGTGGCCAAGATTAAGTCTATTTGGGTTCTGTTAGGCATAGCCGCATTTCATGACTATGAAATATGGAAAATGGATGTCAAAACCGCTTTCCTTATTGGAAAGTTGGCTGAGGATGTTTACATGAGTCAGCCAGAGGGTTTTGTCAATACAGAGTACCCTAATTGAGTGTGTGAGCTTGAGAAATTCATTTATGGGTTCAAGCAAGCACCTCGCAGATGGAATCTTTGCTTTGATGAGAAAGTTAAGGAATTTGGCTTTTCTAGGAGTGAAGATGAATCTTGTGTATATGTCAAGGCTAGTGGGAGTATAGTTAGCTTTTTGGTATTGTATGTGGATGACATACTACTCATAGAAAATGACATCCCCACTCTACAGGAAGTTAAGTCCTAGCTTGGGAAGTGTTTCTCTATGAAGGACCAAGGAGAAGCTGCCTATATGCTAGGGATAAGGATCTTGAGAGACCGAAGTAAAAGACTAATTGGACTTAGTCATAGTACCTACTTGGATAAGGTGCTGAAGAGATTCAGCATGCAGGACTCCAAGAAAGGAGAGTTACCCATCTAGAGTTACGCCAGATTGAGTAAGACACAAAGCCCTAGTACTGAGGTTGAGATAGCAGAAATGAGTCGAATACCTTATGCTTTAGCTATAGGATCAATCATGTATGCTATGACATGTACTCGACCTGATGTAGCCTTTGCCTTGAGCATGGTTAGCAGGTATCAGGGGAACCCTAGCAAGGCACACTGGATTCCGATAAAGAATATCCTCAAGTACCTACGGAGGACTAAGGACTGGGTCCTTACCCTCGGTGGGAGTGATGACTTGAGAGTTGTAGGGTATAGTGATGCTAGCTTCCAGACCGACAGGGATAATTTCCGCTCTCAGTCGGGCTGGGTCTTTACCCTAAACGGAGGGGCAATTACTTGGAAAAGTTCCAAGCAGTAGACAGTGGCCGATTCCACTTGTGAATCAGAGTATATAGTAGCAAGCGAGGCAGCAAAGGAGGTTATATGGCTAAAGAACTTCATCGGAGACCTTGGAGTTGTACCAGCTATAAAGGAGCCAATGGAGATTCTCTATGACAGCAATAGTGCAGTTGCCTTAGCCAAGGAATCAAGAGATCATGGGAGATCCATACACATTGACAGAAAATATCACTTCATCAGACATCGAATAGAAGTAGGAATCCTCGTGGCAAAGAGGGTATCATCGGATGAGAACCCAGCAGATCCCCTCACGAAGGGACTGACTCGGGCTAAGCATCTCCAACATGCTCGGAGCATAGGGATGAAGGATTGTATTAGTATTAGTAGTTAGATAATCTTGAAATTTGTAAAATGTAATTGACATTTGATGATAAATAAATGCTGTTATTTATAAGTAAAGTCTTGCTATCACTTGTCAATCATTTACTATTATTTCTTTTTTCATGTTTTGACTTCCAGAATAATTATGTTATTGTTTATATCATATTATTCAAACTCTCCACAGTCGTTCATATGTTGGAAGTAGATATGAATCAAGACTATCATGGGTTGGCTTGTAGAGGTCTAAGATGTTAGACAAAGCAGGGCTACAACACTCATGAGTGCTCATAGCTTCTGAGTATTGGATTCAACTCACGCTCACTAGTATCACATCATGGAATTTATCTCGAGTGATTGTGAGACGGTAATATCATATAAGTATTCAAGCCTAGAGATATGATTTGTTGCCTATGAGTTGGTTATGCATTGATTGTTCGAAAACTCATTGGTAACTCAATGTTATAAAACGTACCTTTGTGTGTAATTCAACAAGTAGTAGAGCAAACATATGAGTCGAAGTTTATCTGTTCCTTCTAGGATTAGAAGCGATATCTGGGCCCCTCGATGATTTTGTTTTGATCTATGTACCGGGCCCGGTCAGAACTAAATTGATGTGTTCAGTTAAGTTCTATGTCAAACAAATCGGAAATCGGGAAACAAATGTTGGACAATAAGCAAGACCATGTTCCATGTATTTGTCCAGATGATATCTAGAACAGAGGATAATATGATCACTTATCTAAAATGGCGCGTTCTAGTTCAACAGAGTTTAAAGAGCTACGATTGCTGATCGGTTCTTAAAGTCATACTTGCAACTATAGTTATTAGACTTATCCAAGTGGGAGACTGTTGGATATAGTGTCTAAGTCCATAACTATATTTGGTATGTACTTGACCCGACCCCGCATGGTCCATTTGGGTTGCACTTCACCCTAACAATTTATGGATAATCTTTTGAGAATAGTATAAGTTATGATTTATTAATATATTATAAGTTCTAATATATTAATATAAAATCATATTATTTAATTAGTATTGATCTATAGTTAATTTAGGATTAATTTAGAGATCAAAAGTATTACTAATTAAATATGGGCTCTTATATTTATATAGTGTGGGCTAATGCTTATTTGGAATGGGCTAGGCTTGCTTGGAAAGTCCATGGATACTCCATGGAGCTTTAACCCATGGATCTCATGGAAATGAAGAGACATGGGTATTAAGGTTTACATGGATGTAAAACTAATCCACCACACTATATAAAGGAGGCTTTGGTTCTTGAAATCACACTTGTTGTGGTGAGTAAAGTAGGAGGGCCGATTTCAAGATAGTTATGACTATTCTCTCTAGGTTCCAAAGTTTGTGGTGATTTGTGATTTCCATTTGAGGCATCCACACTATTGGTGCTAGGCTCTAAAACTCCAAGCAATCAACTACAACTGCAAGGTATGTAATTCTACTAGCTTTATTTAATTCAAGTTCCCCATGCCATGCTAGATAGGATAAGAACCTTGGAAAATAATTATTTTCATGTATCTTAGTCAAACATGGATCCAAGGTTTCTAGGGTTGCATGTACACCATATGAGTGTTAGAATGCTCAAAACCCATCAGTTAAATAGGGTGCAAAACCCTGAAAATTAGGGTTTCATTCTGTTAGTCTTACTCGTCGAGTTGAGGCTCTCAACTTGTCGAGTAAACTTTACCACCCGCGCCCAATTCCATTCTACTCGACAAGTTTGGGGCCTCCAACTCGTCGAGTTTCTATACAAAAGTGAATAAATTTCGAATTAAATACATACCAGGAACTGGGCGTTACAAATCTCCCCAATTATTTTAGACTTCGTCCTCGAAGTCTGCTGTGTTTGGAAATAACTCTGGGTAGTGGTCCCTCATCCCATCCTCCGGCTCCCCATGTCCATTCCGAGCCCTTACGATGCTGCCGTTGCACCTATACCAACTCTACTCTCTTGTTCCTCAGATCCTTTATCTTCCTATCGAGGATAACTACTAGTCTCTCTATGTAGTTCAGGCTATCATCCACCTGAATATCCTCTAAAAGCACCACTGCAGAGTCATCTACCAAGCACTTCCATAGCTGGGAGACATGAAAGGTGTTGTGGATCTGACTAAGCTCGACTGGCAGATCCAGTCGATACGCAACCCAACCCACCTGGGCCAATACCCTGAACGAACCATTGTATCTGGGGCCTAATTGTAACGCCCGGGTTTCAGGGCTAAGCATTTTTGTCAATGTAATAGTCTAGGTCAACTCTTGTAACTCTTTTTTTGAAGTAATAAAGAAGAAATATTTGAGTATTATGTGAATTATATGTGTTTATTATTTAATTATAAATGTATAATTAATAAAGAATAAAAATGAGCGTCAAAATTAAAGTGTGAGATAATCCTGATATCTCTACATAAAGTTGTAGAATATGTCTCAAGGTTTCCGTGCATATAAGGAACGCCAAAATCCAAGTTATAACAAAGAAGTTATGACCCGTCGAAGTTTCACGACAGAACCGACACGATACCGGGAAGCGTGAATAGTGAATTTACGATAGAGCGAGATTTAGCCTTAGTGATCTAAACGAAAGTCGTAGAATATGTTAAACTAAGAACATCAATAAAAAGAACGCCCAAATCTGACTTCGTATGAAGAAGTTATGAGATTTTAAACAGATCAATCCTGTCCCGGCTTGTTAAAAATATAACTTTAAAAATAAAGTCAAAATTAGCCGACGGAGTCTAAACGAAAGTTGTAGAGTACGTCTTCACCTACGCGTGGATATAAAGAACGTCAAAAACGGAGTTCGTATGAACGAGTTACAAATTATAATAGCATATTTACGTATTAAAATAAAGTATAAATCATGTATACGTACACATATATATACATATGTATATATCATTAGAAAGGTATCGACGATGCAGTCATTATAAGACTAATGTTGAGTTCTTTCGACATTATTTTAGTACAAATATCATTAAATCCATTTATAATAGTATTATAGAGGGGTGTTTAGTTGTTTATATAACTAAAAGGTCATTAAGTAATTATGGAGGGTAGTTTTTGAAAATTCAATTAGTATAAATAAGAGCCTTGGGCTCTCATATTTCTTGCACCATTCTCTTGATTCAAGAGTCTTTCTCTCCTTATCTCCCGAGCATTTCGGTCCCTCGTGATTCGACTTCTCTTTCTGTAGCTTAGTATAGTAAGGTGAGCGCTGAAGCGCTGCACGAATCTTTCTTAGAAAGATTCAGCGACGAAATTCTGCCCCTGCAAAGCCCGACTCCTAGCTAAAACCCCCTTGTAAGTAAGTTATGCTTACCTTATTTTAATATAGCTTATATTTAAAATTAGTATTGTTATTATGAACTTATAATAAATATTTGAGCTATTATTATAACTTATATAAGTGTCGTTATAATATTTTTTTTAACTACTCGCGGTACGGGGAATCTGGTTTAAAGGGCCGCATAGGGTTGTTGGATTTCAGAAGTGTTATATGCCAAAATGGTCCTGCCCTCCGGTGTTTTATGTCTGGCCCCTGTCTGTACATAGTGGTTGGAAAATATTGTTTAACGCTTATATAATAATAATAATAATAATACTAAGACTAATAGTTGGTCACGGTAAATATTAGACTAAAATTTAGCGATAATAATGTTAGGTTTCGTCGAAGGAAAATAGAATCGTTAGAAGCAAGCGCTGCCCGATTTTGGAATCATCACCTTAACAAGTGAGTGCATAGTTACTTTCAACTTACACATAGATATGAAGTATTTTATATAAATTACGTGCTATGTGTGCATATTATCTGAATACTTGCTATCTATGCTAGATGAATGTTGTTATACATGTTTTCAATGATTTAAACTGTATATGTATTTTATATCTACGAAAATATTGGGGTAAAACATGGGTAGATGCAATAGGTGATGTGTGATAAAATGATGAGAGGCCTCGATGTTGATGTTGTTGATTCTGTCATCTAGCGGAGTATGGATGACGACCACGGACTCTTCTAGACAGTCCAGTGGAACACTAGCAGGCTCGCAACCTGTAGGTGTTTGTAAACGATATGTTCACCGGTGTACTCCATCCCCCACATGGTTGCTTTTAGGACATTTATTGCTGAGGAATCCCCTTAGCAGTAGTGTCCGTCCCGATGATGATCCTTAGGCTAGGTCCCTTATGATAGGTGTTTAGGGACGTAAAGTGAGGATAACGGGAACGGGTAATCGGGTTATTGTTGATCGATGAAATTAATAAACTTATTTATTGTGGGTTGAAAACCCTATGTGCTCACCAGGCTCCCAAGCCTGACCCACTCAGTTTTATGTATTACAGGTAGTGGCGCATGAGCATAGGTGTGATGTTTTGGACGGGGGATTACGGATATAGGCCTGTAGATATGAAATAATGTAGTAAGGCTTATATTGTACTGTTTATGCTTTTGATCTGTACGAACATGACATCCCGAGCCTTTTAATGAAATACATTTCTATGGAAATGCTTTTGATAAATCTTTATCATATTTTTGTTTTGGGACAAATTTCGCAACACTTTCATTTAAAATGTAACTCTGATTTTTAAACAAAGCATAAACAAACCGGTCTTTTCTGGCCGTGATTTTGGGGATGTCACAGTTGGTATCAGAGCATTAGTTTAAGCGAACTAGGAATTTGTAGGATTTCTAGACTTAAACTTAGAATGCGAAGCGATGATTGTGAGGTGTGAGCACTAGCTTATTTTAGGAATTGTGCCTAAAATGCTTTTATGTGCTAAATGCTTTGTGCATAATATGCTGTTAATTGTTCGGATCTATGGTCTGTTGCCGACTGGATCTGGAAGCCTTATGTGTTTAGGATTCTAAACGTACGACTACGATATTAGAACTAGCATGTAAACGTTTCGGAGTGATAAGGACGATTTAAAACGTCTATCCTAAATAAAGATCTAAATTCACCTTATTCGGTGTATAGATCAAGATGGCAAGGACCCGTAGCAGAAACGTGAACGCAAATGGAGGTAGGAACCAACCCCCAGTGGTTCAGCAAATACCTGTTGTTGAAGAAGTTGCACCTGAGCCAGTCACCGTGGCTGGAGTTCAAGCCATGATTCAGGCTATGCTAGCTAAACAAAGGGAAGAAATGAGACGGATGCTCCACGAAAATAGGGACGAACCTACCATACATGTTGAACCGACGAAGCCAGTTCCCGAGTCATTTGAGGAAGGGAACTATAGCCGCCAAGTGAGTCAAGTAGGGACTCAAGGTGAGCAAAAGGATGGCCCAGAAGGGAGAAACAACAAGGATGGGCGGATGTACAAAAATTTCTTCGGTGCGAAACCACCAAGTCTCTCAGGAAGCCCAAAGCCTGTTGAGATTATGGACTGGATCTCCGAGATGGAGATGGTGTTTGAGAGCTGCGACTGCAGCGAGAAGCAGAAGACTGTCTTCGCTGTGAGACAATTGAAAACTGGAGTCTTGAGCTGGTGGAAGCTATTGGCAGATACAATGCCACGGGGAGAAGCTCTGAAAATGTCATGGGATGAGTTCTTGGAACAACTGAAGGCGCAGTACTGTTCAGAGATAGACCTGATTGATCTGAACAATGAGTTCCAAAATTTGAAGAAGGGGAGAATGAGCATCGATGACTATGCTGCTGCATTTACGGAAAAGATGAAGATGTTTCCATACCTAGTGCCAACTGAACTTTACAAAATTGAGAAATTCGCAAACGGACTGCCGGCTGACTTTGGCCCAACAGTCAAGATGGCAACCACTCTGAAATCAGCTGTTCGAGCAGCTAAGAACGTGGAGACCCAACAAAAGGAAAGAGGTCTGGAGAGGGCTGAGGTTGGTGAGAAACGGAAGTTCAATGGATCCTCGAAGTCCAACAAGAAGAGTAGATTCTCGAAGTCTAGTTCGAGGGGAGGAGGATCAGAAGCGAAGTGGTGTGACAAGTGCAAGAAGAAGCACTCTGGGAAGTGTGACGGAGGGGTCACTTGTTACAAGTACGGAAAGCCTGGGCACTACGCCAATGAATGCACCCTCAACCAGAAAGCCTGTTATGGGTGCAATGAAGAAGGGCACATTTTGAAGGACTGCCCGCAGAAGAAGGAGACAGGAAGACCCAACATACCACCGAAGCCGAAGGCGAGAGCCTTCCAGATGACGCTCGAGGCTGCAAAGGAGGCAACAGACGTCGCTTCAGGTACCTTTCTTGTAAATGGTTTGCCTGCAAATATATTATTTGATTCCGGAGCCAACTACTCCTTTGTGTCGCATAAATTTGGTGGGAAATTAGCATTGCCTGTAGAAAAACTAGATAATGCCCTGATTGTAGAAGTTGCCAGTGGCAAATTCGTACCTGTTAGTAATCGTATTAGGAACATCATCATTGACCTAAACGGAAACGAATTCCACGAAGAGCTATTACCCATAGAGTTAAACGGTTTTGACATCGTTTTGGGTATGGATTGGCTTAGCGCCAACGATGCTGAGATTCAATGCCGAAAGAAGATAGTAAAGGTAAACCCACCCGGAAAAGAATCATTTATGGTGTATGGGGACAAACGCAGAGTGAATTCTGGAATCATCTCCCTGATGAAAGCCAGGAAATGTTTGTCCAAAGGATGTGCATCATACTTGGCATTCGTAATCGATGCCAAGAAGGAGAAGAAAGAGGTGCAGAATATACCGGTTGTGTGTGATTATCCGGAAGTCTTTCCCGAAGATCTTCCCGGATTACCACCTGATAGGCAAGTGGAGTTTCGTATAGACTTGTTACCAGGAACAACACCGATAGCAAAGGCACCTTACCGATTAGCACCGACGGAGATGAAGGAGCTCATGACGCAACTTCAGGAGCTGTTGGACAACGGTTTTATTCGACCTAGTTCATCACCCTGGGGAGCTCCGGTGTTATTCGTGAAGAAGAAGGACGGAAGTATGGGAATGTGTATAGACTACCGAGAGCTGAATAAGGCAACGGTGAAGAAAAAGTATCCATTGCCGAGGATTGATGACCTATTCGATCAGCTGCAAGGTTCGAGCTACTTCTCAAAGATCGATCTTAGGTCAGGATATCATCAGCTAAATGTGAGAAAGCAGGATATTGAGAAGACTGCATTCAGAACGAGATATGGACACTACGAGTTCTTGGTTATGTCATTCGGGCTAACCAATGCTCCCGCATCATTCATGGATTTGATGAATAGGGTTTGTAAACCATTCCTCGATAAATCTGTGATAGTGTTCATCGACGACATTCTCATCTACTCGAAAAGCCAAGAGGAGCATGGCAAGCATCTACGGGAAGTATTAGAAGTGTTGAAGAAGGAGAAGCTTTTTGCAAAGTTCTCCAAATGCGACTTTTGGATACGGGAAGTCCAATTCTTGGGTCATGTTGTTAACCAGGAGGGAATAATGGTTGACCCCGCAAAGATCGAGGCTGTAATGAAGTGGGAACGTCCAAAGAGTCCCACGGAGATTCGAAGCTTTCTAGGATTAGCCGGATATTATCGACGATTTATCCAAGGCTTTTCTTCGATATCTGCTCCATTAACAGCTTTGACTCATAAAGGAGCTACGTATACGTGGAGTGAGAAACACGATGAGGCATTCGAGAAGCTAAAGAAGAAGTTATGTGAAGCACCGATACTTTCTCTACCCGATGGAGTCGAAGATTTCGCGGTTTATAGTGACGCTTTTGGAGTCAGGTTGGGTTGTGTTCTGACCCAAAGAGAAAAGGTGATAGCATACACATCTCGACAATTGAAAGAGCACGAAAAGAACTACCCCACTCATGATCTGGAGTTGGCAGAGGTAGTTTTTGCCTTAAAGATATGGAGGCATTACCTCTACGGCACGAAGTGCAACCTCTTCACTGATCATAAGAGTCTCCAGTATCTCTTTAATCAGAAGGAGTTGAACATGAGGCAACGACGCTGGCTAGAACTTCTCAAGGACTACGACTGTGAGATACTTTACCACCCAGGTAAAGCAAATATTGTTGTTGATGCTCTCAGTCGGAAAGTCAATCTGGAAAGGAAAAGGCCAAGAGCATTAAGAATTGAAGTTGTCTCGACGATTGTGGAAAGTATCAGGAAAGCTCAAGAAGAAGATTTAGAGAAAAATGACCGAAAGGAAGAACGTTTGGGAAGAACGTTAGTGTTTGGTACAAACAGTCGAGGACTGAAGGTATTCCAAGATCGAATTTGGGTACCTAAGACGGGAGGAATAAGAGATCTTCTGATGGAAGAAGCACACAAGACCATGTACTCGATTCATCCCGGTAGCACTAAAATGTATAGGGACCTAAAACCCTACTACTGGTGGCCAACGATGAAGCTCGATCTTGTGAAGTATGTGGCTGAGTGCGTAACATGTGCGAGGGTTAAGGCACAACATCAGAAACCGTATGGGAGTTTGGAACCTTTACCTGTACCCATGGGTAAATGGGAAGACATCACCATGGATTTTGTGACTAAACTGCCCAGGACGAAGAACGGTCACGACATGATTTGGGTAGTCGTGGATCGTTTCACCAAGAGTGCACACTTCATAGCAGCCAACGAGAAGTGGTCTATGGATAAGCTCGCAAATGCTTACGTGAAGGAAATTGTAAGACTTCACGGTGTCCCTCTTACGATTGTATCAGATCGTGATAGTCGTTTCACGTCAAGGTTTTGGAGGAGTCTACAAGAGGAGTTAGGTACAAAGTTGTGTTTGAGTACTGCTTATCATCCGCAAACTGATGGTCAGAGCGAAAGAACGATTCAGACGCTGGAAGATATGCTGAGAGCATGTACCCTCGAATTCCAAGGGAATTGGGACGAGCACTTACCTCTGGTAGAATTTTCCTACAACAATAGTTTTCACTCGAGCATCAAGATGAATCCTTATCAAGCCTTGTATGGGCAGAAGTGTCGTACGCCGTCTTGTTGGATTGAAGCCGGAGAGAAGCAGTTTATGGGCCCCGAGATAGTCCATGAGACTGCTGAGAAGTTGAAGGTGATTAGGGAAAGGATGTTAGCAGCCCAGGATCGTCAGAAGAGCTATGCTGACAAGAAAAGACGACCGATAAATTTCGAAGTTGGGGATTCCGTTTTGCATAAAGTCTCACCGTGGAAGGGACTTATACGATTTGGGAAACGAGGAAAGTTGAGTCCAAGGTTTATTGGACCGTTCAAAGTTCTTCAGAAGATAGGGAACCAAGCTTACAAGCTAGAATTGCCTGAAGAACTCAATGGTATTCATAACACCTTCCATGTGTGTTATTTGAGGAAATTCACGGGAGATGTTCCCGACATAATTCCAATATCAGAGTTAAGGATGGATGAAAATAAAAGGTTGATCGAAGAGCCTGAGGCAATTGTTGACCGTAAGACTAAGAAGTTACGACGCAAGATGGTCGACTTGGTGCTAGTCCGATGGAAACATTCGAATGGGCCGAATCTCACTTGGGAAACAGAGGATGATATGATGAGTCGCTATCCACATCTGTTTGCTGATGCATGATTCCGGGACGGAATCATCCTAAGGGGGGGAGAATTGTAACGCCCGGGTTTCAGGGCTAAACATTTTTGTCAATGTAATAGTCTAGGTCAACTCTTGTAACTCTTTTTTTGAAGTAATAAAGATGAAATATTTGAGTATTATGTGAATTATATGTGTTTATTATTTAATTATAAATGTATAATTAATAAAGAATAAAAATGAGCGTCAAAATTAAAGTGTGAGATAATCCCGATATCTCTACATAAAGTTGTAGAATATGTCTCAAGGTTTCCGTGCATATAAGGAACGCCAAAATCCAAGTTATAACAAAGAAGTTATGACCCGTCGAAGTTTCACGACAGAACCGACACGATACCGGGAAGCGTGAATAGTGAATTTACGATAGAGCGAGATTTAGCCTTAGTGATCTAAACGAAAGTCGTAGAATATGTTAAACTAAGAACATCAATAAAAAGAACGCCCAAATCTGACTTCGTATGAAGAAGTTATGAGATTTTAAACAGATCAATCCTGTCCCGGCTTGTTAAAAATATAACTTTAAAAATAAAGTCAAAATTAGCCGACGGAGTCTAAACGAAAGTTGTAGAGTACGTCTTCACCTACGCGTGGATATAAAGAACGTCAAAAACGGAGTTCGTATGAACGAGTTACAAATTATAATAGCATATTTACGTATTAAAATAAAGTATAAATCATGTATACGTACACATATATATACATATGTATATATCATTAGAAAGGTATCGACGATGCAGTCATTATAAGACTAATGTTGAGTTCTTTCGACATTATTTTAGTACAAATATCATTAAATCCATTTATAATAGTATTATAGAGGGGTGTTTAGTTGTTTATATAACTAAAAGGTCATTAAGTAATTATGGAGGGTAGTTTTTGAAAATTCAATTAGTATAAATAAGAGCCTTGGGCTCTCATATTTCTTGCACCATTCTCTTGATTCAAGAGTCTTTCTCTCCTTATCTCCCGAGCATTTCGGTCCCTCGTGATTCGACTTCTCTTTCTGTAGCTTAGTATAGTAAGGTGAGCGCTGAAGCGCTGCACGAATCTTTCTTAGAAAGATTCAGCGACGAAATTCTGCCCCTGCAAAGCCCGACTCCTAGCTAAAACCCCCTTGTAAGTAAGTTATGCTTACCTTATTTTAATATAGCTTATATTTAAAATTAGTATTGTTATTATGAACTTATAATAAATATTTGAGCTATTATTATAACTTATATAAGTGTCGTTATAATATTTTTTTTAACTACTCGCGGTACGGGGAATCTGGTTTAAAGGGCCGCATAGGGTTGTTGGATTTCAGAAGTGCTATATGCCAAAATGGTCCTGCCCTCCGGTGTTTTATGTCTGGCCCCTGTCTGTACATAGTGGTTGGAAAATATTGTTTAACGCTTATATAATAATAATAATAATAATAATACTAAGACTAATAGTTGGTCACGGTAAATATTAGACTAAAATTTAGCGATAATAATGTTAGGTTTCGTCGAAGGAAAATAGAATCGTTAGAAGCAAGCACTGCCCCGATTTTGGAATCATCACCTTAACAAGTGAGTGCATAGTTACTTTCAACTTACACATAGATATGAAGTATTTTATATAAATTACGTGCTATGTGTGCATATTATCTGAATACTTGCTATCTATGCTAGATGAACGTTGTTATACATGTTTTCAATGATTTAAACTGTATATGTATTTTATATATCTACGAAAATATTGGGGTAAAACATGGGTAGATGCAATAGGTGATGTGTGATAAAATGATGAGAGGCCTCGATGTTGATGTTGTTGATTCTGTCATCTAGCGGAGTATGGATGACGACCACGGACTCTTCTAGACAGTCCAGTGGAACACTAGCAGGCTCGCAACCTGTAGGTGTTTGTGAACGATATGTTCACCGGTGTACTCCATCCCCCACATGGTTGCTTTTAGGACATTTATTGCTGAGGAATCCCCTTAGCAGTAGTGTCCGTCCCGATGATGATCCTTAGGCTAGGTCCCTTATGATAGGTGTTTAGGGACGTAAAGTGAGGATAACGGGAACGGGTAATCGGGTTATTGTTGATCGATGAAATTAATAAACTTATTTATTGTGGGTTGAAAACCCTATGTGCTCACCAGGCTCCCAAGCCTGACCCACTCAATTTTATGTATTACAGGTAGTGGCGCATGAGCATAGGTGTGATGTTTTGGACGAGGGATTACGGATATAGGCCTGTAGATATGAAATAATGTAGTAAGGCTTATATTGTACTGTTTATGCTTTTGATCTGTACGAACATGACATCCCGAGTCTTTTAATGAAATACATTTCTATGGAAATGCTTTTGATAAATCTTTATCATATTTTTGTTTTGGGACAAATTCCGCAACACTTTCATATAAAATGTAACTCTGATTTTTAAACAAAGCATAAACAAACCGGTCTTTTCTGGCCGTGATTTTGGGGATGTCACACTAATTTTCCCCACTTCCTGAACCGGATGACACCTTTCCAAGGTGACACCTTCAGGAGGATCATATCTCCTACCTAAAACTCCAGGTTTGATCAACGTCTATTGGCGAAGCTCTTCTGTCGATTCTAGGCTGTCTGGAGTCTACTTTGGACCTGCTGGATCTTCTCTGTCATCTTGAGTACCACTTCGGTACTCCCTATGACTCTCTGCCCAACCTCACCCCATCATATCGGGGTTCTGCACTTCCTCCCATAAGCATCTTGAAGGGAGGATGGTCGATGTTGTCATGGTAGTTATTATTGTAGGAAAATTCTGCCAAGGGAAGGTAGGTATCTCAGCTACCACCGAAATCCAAAACGCAAGCCCGTAGCATATCCTTCAAATTCTGGATGGTCCGCTCGCTCTGACCATCCGTCTGTAGGTGAAAGGTCGTGCTAAAGTGTAGATGAGTACCCAACTTGTCATGAAATTTCTTCCAGAATCTAGAAGTGAACCATACATCTCAATCAGAAATCACTGAAACTAGCACCCTGTGCTGATCTACTACCTCCCTGATGTAGATGTCAGCTAGCTTCTCGGCCGAAATGCACTCCTGGATTGGAATGAAATGGGCACTCTAGGTCAACCGATCCACGATGACCCAGATCGAATCCACTCCCCGTGCGGTCCTGGGAAGCTTCGTGATGAAATCTATAGTAATATCCTCCCATTTCCACACAGGGATATCCAATGGCTGCGTCTTGCTGTGACGTCTTTGTTGCTCGGCCTTGACCTCCCTGCAGGTCAAGCACATCTCAACATACCAGGTTACATCCCACTTCATGCAGCGCCACCAATAATCAGGATGAAGATCTCTATACATCTTCATCGCCCCGGGGTGGATGGAAAATCCGGACTTGTACGCCTCCTCCATCAGGATCTGGCACACATAACCCGCGTATGGAACCCTCACTCTGTGATGAAGTGTCAACATCCTACGACTATAATAGTCGAATGAGTAAATTTGACCCACGATACACTCACTCTTTCAGTGTTCCTCTTTCATAGCCTCCTGTTGGGCCTCCCGGATCCCCTCAAAAAGTGGAGTCACTATTGTCATCCTCAGGCAGATGTCTCTGATCGAGGCTGTGAATGCCTTCCGGCTAAGTGCATCGGCCACAACATTGGCTTTCCCTGGGTGGTAGAGGATCTCACAGTCATAATCCTTCACCACGTCCAACCATCTTCGTTGTCTCATGTTCAGATTTGGCAGGTCCATCAGATACCTCAGGCTCTTGTGGTCCGTGTAAATTGTACAACGGACCCCATAGAGATAGTGTCACCAAATCTTGAGGGAAAAAACAACCGTTCCCAACTCTAGGTCGTGTGTCGGGTAATTTATCTTGTGAGGCTTCAACTGCCTCGAGGCGTAGGCGATGACGTGCCCCCTCTACATCAACATTGCGCCCAAACCCGAAATGGACGAATCACATTACACTACAAAAACCTTAACACCCTCTAGTAAGGCTAAGATCGGCGCCTCACACAATCTCTGCCTCAAAGTCTCGAACGCTGCCTGCTGCTCAGGCCCCCAGCGAAAGACAACAACCTTCTTTGTCAGCCGGGTCAGGGGTACCACTATCTTGGAGAAATCCTGAATGAATCTCCGTTAATAGCCTGCTAGCCCGAGGAAACTCTGAACCTCGGATGGAGACTTCAGAACCTCCCATCTCATCATGACCTCCACTTTGGCCATGTCAACCAGAATACCATTCTAGTTTACAAGATGCCCTAGAAACTGCACCTCGCACAACCAAAACTTGCACTTGGAGAACTTGGCGTACAAGCTCTCCCTCCTCAGGGTATCTAACACCTCTCGTAAGTGCTCCTCGTGCTGCTCCTGCATCTTGGAGTAAACCAAGATACAGACTGATCCAATATCGGTTTGCATACGCGGTTCGTGAGGTTCATGAACGCGGCAGGGGCATTGGTGAGCCCAAAGGGCATCACCACGAACTCATAGTGGCCATAGCGATTCTGGAAAGAAGTCTTCTATACATCCTCATCTCTGACTCGCATCTGGTGATAGCCTGAATGCAAATCTATCTTGGAAAACCAAGATGCCTCCTGAAGTTGTTTGAAGAGATCGTCAATCCTCGGGAGTGGGTAACGGTTCTTCAACGTTACCTTGTTCAGCTCCCGACAATCTATATACATCCGTTGTGACCCATCCTTCTTCCTCACAAACAAGATCGGGGCTCCCCAAGGCAAACTGCTCGGCCTGATAAATCCCTTGTCTAACAGCTCCTTCAGTTGTGTAGAAAACTCCTGCATCTGAGGAGGAGCCAACTGATATGGTGCCTTGGCTATCGGAGCCGCACCCGGAACTAGGTCAATCCTGACCTCCACCTGTTTCTCTAAGGGTATCCTAGGAAAATCCTCCGGAAACACATCTGGTTACTCCAACACAACTGGAACGTCGCTCACGGTCGCCTTACCCGCCTCTCGGGTATCCATAACATAGGTGACATAACTTGTTGAAGGTAGCGCCTAACCCTAGCTTCTAAGCACAAAGTCGGCCCACGTTGTGGCCTCTCGCCCTGAATCACCAACACTCCCCCACTTGGGGTCCTGAAACGAACCAACTGCTGCTCTCAGTCAATCACTGCCCCATCAGGGCTCAACCAATCCATACCTATGATGACCTTGTTCCCACGCAAAGGTATGGGAACCAAATCCACGAGGTAACGCTCGTCATACATCCTCACGACACAAAATCTGTAAACCTCTGATGCCCAGACGGATTGGTCATCCGTAATCTCAACCTCTAAAGGACAATCCAACATGCTTGAAGACTCAACAAATATCTTGCTAAGTGCAAGACATACGAATGAGCGGGTAGCCCCCAAATCAAATAATATATGTACTGGGATGCTGTTCACATGGAACGATCCTAAACAAAACACATAGAATATAAATATCAAAACTAAGATTTAATAAAAGTTAAGGATAAGAAACATACCGTCACCACATCTGGTGTGGCACGCGCCTCCTCGACGGCCAGCTGGAAGGCTAGGCTCCTCGCCACTGAAGCATCTGTCTTGCCCTATCAGCCATCCGTAATCTGCAGGGTCTCTCAGGGTGGCGCTGCCATTGGCGCTCCTTATGTCAATCTTGGGCAGTTGTATTTTTTATGGCCCCTCTGATTGCAATGAAAGCAAATCAAGTCTGATGTTAGAATGGTAGGGGTAGGGGCTGTGCAATCCTTGCTAAAGTGCCCAGTATTGCCGCAATAGTAGCAGCCCGATCCCCCAGATTTTGCAAACTCCCTCGTATGGCCTACCGCATTTCCTACAGTGGCTCCGGCCCTGGTTGCCCTTCGATCTCAATTCGAATCCCTTGGGTTTCTTCCTAGAAACCCCAGTCGTCTGCCTAGTCTCAACCTTCCTCTTCCCGATGTGCTCTATATCAATCTCCCTCTCAGTCGCCCTTGCTATCATGTCATCCAAAGTCGGGCATGCTGAGTAGCTGACATATTTCCAAACATCATCTCTCAACATGTCATGGTACTGGGTTTTCTTCATCTCCTCACCACCTACATACTGAGGCACTAGTAAGGCCCTCTCCCTAAACTTGGCAGTAATCTGCACCACTGACTCAATAGTCTATCGTATATCCAAGAACTCCTTGGATAGCTGTTGAATCTCCACAGCTAGTGCAAAATCAACTCCAAATTTGGTCACAATGTCTGACCAGGTCATAGCCTCAATGGTTGGGGCTTCCAACTTATCACTAACTGCCTCCTACTAGTCCCTAGCGGGCTCTCTTAAACAACTGACAGCAGACCTGACCTTCGACCCCTCATGGCAGAAGCTTGTCATATGTGCAGACTCAATGTCCGCGAACCATCGTCTCGCTACAGTGGGTTTCTTCACCCTGCTGAAGTCTGGCGCCCCGATCATCTGAAATCCTTGAAGAAGAGCGTGCGAGTCCCTGAGTGGCCAGGTGCCATGTCACTTCTGAATGCCCGGAGGCGATCCTCCATCAGCTCAATGATCCCTTCCTTGATTGACTCGAAAATCACCAGGGTCACCTCAAGGATGCCTATCATAATCTAGGACACAATGAACTCTCGTAATCCATCATCAACTGGCTCAGAACCTATACCCAAACCTGACCGAGACCCTAAACCTCCTGCTCCGTGACGTGTCATCACCATTCTGAAACAAACCACACAATCATCAGAGTCATACATAATATCGAGAGACCTCATACTCACTACAAGTTCCCTGGTTTTATCTCAGCTCTCCTTGATTCGAGTACGGATCCTCTGCTTTTAGTAGTACGAGGCCATACTATCTTCCATATCTATCCATACTTTCCTCAAGAATTTCCTTGACTCCACCAAGTCCCTTTCACTACTATTGCTCGCTGCACTAATCTTATCCTAGGCTTACCCTAGGGTAATCTCCGACCCACTCTCCGCCATCAGCCGCTTAAGAAGTGCTAGTTATCTCTCCATAACTAGCTCGTGAATGCCATTAGATATTACTAAGACCAGATAATTCTTCGAATGAGAGGTCCTACCCTACAACGGTTAGACTCAAACGAGAGCTGCGAAATAGGGCTAAACCTAACCTTCTGAAATTATCTAGTCCTCATAATATGTAGCTTGACGTATTCTTCTACTATTTAATTAAAGATAACTAGGACTTCTTAAAGCATAAAGCAAGCAACATTCGGGCATTGAGTAACCAAAATCAAGCATATCCTAATCAGGTTATCATATCACTGACTAGTCAGTACTATCATGCAATTCAATAAGCACATACCACAGGCATATAAGGCATCTTCCTCGATCCTTAGCCCTAATCTAGCATGCAGTTCTCATACACATACAATAGGCATACAAGGCATCCTTCCTAGATCCTTAGCCCTAATCTAGCATGCAGTTCTCATAATCGTATCATATATCATAGTAACATCTATGGGTATCTTGGGGAAATCTTACTTGAGCTCGGCCGATTTCATGCATCACACTTCTTGTTCTTTCTCAAAACCATTAGTTTTAATTTTTAGAAAAATTGTTTTTATTGTAAAAATTTCTCAAACCCTCAATTTGAGTCCAGACACTCCCGAAGGTGTGTCCGAATCCCTCAAACCAAGGATCTAATACAAAGTTGTAACATCCCAAAATTTACGACCAAAAATTTCATTTTTAATTTAATAATTATAAAACTATTTTTCTGAAAACATCATAGAATCAACTCACATCAAAACCAATGTAAACATGTCATGATAAAACAATATCAAAGTATAAATCCCAAAGATCTTCTTTGCGGAAAAATGTAGTGTGATGCGCTGCGTTCATGCCGGCTCCTTTCCCTTCGAAGAGGAAGTACTTGAAACCAAAACTGAAAAACAAAAGCACAAAACTTAGTGAGTTCCCCCGTCATACCACATAATCACATACTGCCAGGCATATCTAGGTACCTGGCCTACCCTATCAGGCATTTTGGGTGCCCGACCTATGCTGTCAAGCATATCTGGGTGCTCGACCTACCCTGCCAAGCATATTTGGGTGCTCGACCTACCCAGCCAGGCATATTTGGGTGCCCGACATTTTGGTCAAAGTCAACATTCTGGTCAAAGTCAACATTCTGGGTTGACTCAACTCGCCAAGTTCCATAAATCAGAAAACCCTAAAATCACGATCCAACTCGTCGAGTTCCTCTTATCAACATAATCGGGACTTTTCCACCCAGTTCGTTGAGTCCGTCTTGAACTCGTCGAGTCCTTCCTTTTACAGAATCGGAACACTTCGACCCAACTCGTCGAGTTCTTTAGTCTGTTAAGCTTTCTTATAGGATTAAGTCATAAATCTTCAGATCTAAGCTCCATACTTCAGATATAGAGTGGAAATGTGCTTAGAAGGGTAAAGTTTCCAACTTTTCCCATTAATACCCTTCCCCAAGATATTTAGCTCAAACCCTAACTCTAAAAGATCTAGATCTTGATCCAAAAGCCATTAATACTTCAAGTTAAGGCATGCAAACTGAGATCTAGACCCTAGACAGTACATGAACACGTAAAGTCCCTGACTTTCTCTCCATGCATGCGCTTTTGGAGCTTAAAAGACCAAAATGACAACCTAAAGCTTGCATGGGTCTCCAATGGCCATAAAGATTCCACCTTTATGCCATGAAGCCCTCCAAGGTCGTAGGTCTAGAAGTATACTCACTTAGGACGTGCATTTCCCAAAAGCTAACATTCTTGGACCAAAATATGGAGAAAATGCCCCTAAACTAGATCTAAGCATACTATAGACAAGATAAGAGCTTTATAACTCTGATGAACCAGAAATAAAGCTAGAGTTGTGGATCTATTCTTCTCTAACACCTCCTTGCTCCTTCTTCAAGTATCTTCTTCTTCAAAACCACAAAAAATTCACCAAGAATGGATCAAAATCTCAAAAGTGAATTAGGGTGGGTTTCATGGCTAGGGTTTGGGACAATGGGGGCTGTAAATGAGGCCAACCTGTAGAGGTTAAGGTGTTTAAATAGGGTGCAAAACCCTGAAATTAGGGTTTCATTATGCCAGTCCTACTCGTCGAGTTGAGGCTCTCAACTCGTCGAGTAGACTTTACCACCCGCGTCCAATTCCATTTTTACTCGACGAGTTTGGGTACTTCAACTCGTTGAGTTTCTATACAAAAGTGAATTAATTTTGAATTAAATACATAACAGGAACCGGACGTTACAGTTTAACTTAAAAGTGCTTGTATACAGAACTTAATTTTATTTATAATTTTTGATATTTACTTTATAATTCTATTAAGAGATCTAGTTTCATAAATAGAAGTTAATCATTTTAGAATATGTATATTATTCTTTATCCCATTTATTATCCAACCTTAGAGATATCGATTATCAATTATATTCTGCAATATAATTCCTTGATTTATGAGATCGCTAATAAAAAATTTAATTAGACATGTTTGATCCCATCTATGCCTCAAAACTTTCTTCCTTAGGTATCTTTTATTACAAAATATTTCCGATGAAATCATCCAATTTGAAAAACATGGGTAATTGGCCTTTAAATTGGTTATAGAAATCACGAAAACACTCTGGTCATCAAAAGATAACACTAAGTGGTTAGGTATCCTTTAACCCATTAGTACATAAAAGAGATGTGCGAGAGTTCTTTAAACTGTGTTGCATAGATTTAAGGTCTGTAATGGGTCTTTGATGTTTTATAATTCTTGTTTAAAAAACATATTATACAATGGCTATTGCATGAATCCAATAAACCATGGTACACTTTAAAAATCTTATTTTATATAAAATCACATTTTAACAACGTTCTTTTATAAAACCCGGTTTTATAAAATTGACACGATCAAATTTGAAATTAATAGCTAGTATTAAGTTTCACTGTTTGACCACTTTAGAACATCTGCAATCTTTTTGCTAAAACTTCTTTTATAAAATAATGTTTGGAATTTGATAAGTTTATAAATCTCTACTTTAAACCTATATAATTTTAAGCTCAAAATTTTATTGGTTTCTAGTTTTAAAAAATAAAGCTTGTTTTATTTTAGAACTATTTTTACCATCTTACGTTAAAAAAGTAAATTTCATTAAAACCAAACTTCTTTTGATGTTTATTTATGTTCAAATATTGTTTTGCATTTGAAAAAATAATTTGTCAACCATAACATAATAATAATAACATCAATGTAAAACAACAACTATGTTAAAAACATATACGCATAAACTAACCATTTAATGACATTTTGTGAGTCATCACAAAATGTCAAGTCCATTCTTAAAGGGACATTTAAAGGGAACAAAAACCTTATAGTAATGTTTTTGTAGAAGCTCCCACTTGATAAAACATTCATTGTTTGCAAAAAGTTGAAAAGCTTCTTAAAAGATAATATTTCAACAGCATGCAACATGTTTCAGAAAAGGTTGCCGAAAGTGGTGCATTAGGACTAGCAACTCTAAGGAAATCTAAGAACAACAACACGTTTAGCAAAAACTTATAGAAATTGTTGCAAACATTTTTATACAAAATATATTATTCCAAAAACTAATCTATTATTTACAAAATTAAACAAAGAAAACGTATCTATTTAATTGTTATGTACCATATGAATAAATAAATATTACAAACATTTTTCAATAAATCAATACATGTAACAACACAATGGTCTTTGACTAATTAAATCACATCATATATATATATATATATATATATATATATATATATATATATATATATATATATATATATATATATATATAATGATATAAAACAACTTTTTCTTTTTCTAAAACAACTTTGTGACAGAAAATATGTACGTATTTTCCAAAAATAAAGATGTCATCAACTTTAAAAAAAAGTATAACTAAGCGTTCAAAAATGGCTCTGATACTAATTGTCGGGTTTTTATTAAAAAATTGTTTCATTCCCACCAAAAGATTATTTGGCAAGAATGTAGAAAGATTGAACATAACCAATGAAGATGAGATTAAGCTCCAATGAAGAAGCTCTCTAGTATTATCTACCAACACTTAGCCAAATTGATAAGATGCTACTCTTCTTTTTTAATAAAAGAATATCTTAAGCCTTTAGGAACAAAACAAAACTTTTGTTCTAGAGGAGAGTTCAAGTAATGTATCAAAAATCTTCTTACTTTGATCCAAGGTTGTACAATTCGTTACTCGGTACCTGTTCGGCCGACTATCGAGTAGCGAGTACTCGGGAGTACTCGGGGAGTACTCGGATTCGGTAATTCATGCGGAAATATTTTTAGGGAAATTATATATGTCAAAAGCATAAGCTGATTGAAATACATAGCAAAATTAGAGACATGGGAATACCTAAAAATTGAAAACACATAATGGTCTGACTTTCGTAAATAATTACTGAAAATTTAAGATATATATGTAGTAATAATCACATGTGTGTGTGTTAAATAATAAATCATTAAGTATATTATATATATTAATCATCGAGTTGATCGGGTTTACAAAACTGCTCAGTTCAGTAAGGGCCGATCGGCGAGTACTCGGGATTCTGTAACTCGCCTCGGTAAGGGGTCGAGTAGCGAGTACTCGGAGGAGTAATCGGCCAACTCGGCGAGTTTTACAACACTGCTTCGATCTTAATACTTTAGGAGACAACAACAAGAGAGAATATAGAGATGGGAAGCCCACAAACTCGTGGGTTTTGGCTAGTAAAAGAAGAGATACATGCAAACATTTTAATCATCCTAATCCAAGTCCTTAATCATTCAGTTGTGATGCTTTAATACACCATGAATCTAGAAACAAAAAGGCTACACGTGTAAGAATATGGATTTATGATTAAATAAATACAAGCATGTCTTCTTTTCCCTTTATTGTCTCCTTGAATATTTTATAAGATGAAGAAGCTAGTTTTTTTGTAAAAAATCTTCTTATTTTTGTAACTTATAAAACATATAAATCTATATAAGAAAAAGAATCCCTTTTGGTCAAAAAAGATGTAAATGTGTAACATCCGGGATTTCAGGTATTATTTGTATCATTTATTTTTGGAGTCTAAGAGAGAGAGAAAGACTCGACGAGTTGATGCCTAGACTCGTCGAGTAGGGTCGCATGGTGATGACTGGATTAATGAGTGGACTCGACGAGTCGGTGAGGGGACTCGACGAGTCCGTGCTGGCGACTAAAACCCTAATTTCCCGGGTTTGAGCCCTATTTAAAGGACCTTATAACCCTTCATTGCGGCTACTTTCGTCCTTGAGAGCACCAGAGCATCTGAGAGTCCTTGTGAGTGAGAGAAGAGGCCATTGTTCATCATCCTTGTGTGTTTTAGCAAGAAGGGAAGAGGAAGGTCAAGCTAGGAGAGCTAGTGAGCTTGGATCTACTTTCATTTGGGCAGAGGAAGCTGTTTGAGGTATTATTCAGAACTTATTCTCGTGTGTTTGTTAATATAGTCAAATATAGGGTTTCTTCATGCCTTGATTAGCTTGTATTTGGAGTGTGAGAGGTCCTATGGGGAATTGGTACCTAGATCTGGACCTTAGAAGGACCAGAGAGTCCCAAATGCTCTGCTTTATGCCTTTCCTTTTTAGTTGTGGACTTAGGTTACCATTTTAGAGGTCATTTCACCAAAAGAAGCCTTGTTGGCGTTGCATGGGTGCCAAGATGTGTCCTTTACGTGATTATCATGTTTGGGAAGGTCAGATCTATATATTAGAGAAGCAGATCTGACCTCAGAAGGCCATTTGAGTTCGAGCATGGAATGAACTCACCGAGTCCATGAGCAGACTCGACGAGTCGGACCGGGTTGTCCCGTAACTCACACAGTTGATGACTCGCCGAGTTAGGAGAGTGACTCAGTGAGTCAGAGGCGCATTTAGGGGACTTGAGTTCACGTCTGAACTCGCCGAGTCAGTGCCTGACTCGACGGGTTGGGTCAAGGGGGGGTGGACATTGACCAACGTTGACCAGAGTTGACTTGTGTTGACTTAAGGGCATTAGTCAAATTAAGTCAGGAAGGTATTAATTAGAGATTTAATTATGCTATAGGAGGAAGCTAGGTCGGAGGATTGAGCGCGAGTGATTATCCGACATCTTCGAGGTGAGTCTTCTCACTATTCCTTACTCGATGGGGTGATTATGTGTGACCGAAAGGTCTTATGTATATGATGAAAATGTGATGTATGTTGTATATGTAATATGTTATGATACAAGTATGATAATATGGACCGGAAGGTCAACAAAGTTATGGGATGGAAATCCCCTAAGACACCTGGATCGGAAGATCCCATAGAGTTATGGCCTGGAAAGGCGTATGTGTTGTTCGTGGTATTTTGGGGAATTCACTAAGCATTATTGCTTACTGTTTGCGTGTTATGTGTTTCAGGTACCAGTGATGATCGCGGGAAGGCGCCGGCATGATCAGTACACACTTATGTTGGAGATGTTTTGAGATTTTGGGGATTTTGAATTGTACTTATGTTATGTAAAAACAATTGATACACATTTTTGAGAATTGTGATTGGAGTATTTTTATTAAATTAAAATGAGAATTTGTTTTGAAATTTCACGGTGTTACAAGTTGGTATCATAGCCTTGGTTTGAGGGATTCAGATTCACCTTTGGATGTATTTGAACTCAAACTGAGGATTTGACAAACATTTTCATAAAAGAAACATTTTTTCAAAAAAAAAAGTAAAAGAGTTTGAGGAAAGCAGAAAGAAGCAGTGTGTACAATCAGCTAGCGCCCAAAAGGTGATTTCCCAAAATACCCTTACATTATGTGTTATGAGATATGATATGATATGCATGCTAGAGTAGGCTAGGTATTCATGTTAGGACTAGAGTGGCCTGATTCGTGATGCCTTAGCCTAGGAGGTTTCTGCTGCTAAGAGATGCTTGAGAGAGAGTAGGTAGTAGTGAGGAGATTATGAGAGGCTTACCGAAGGGTAGCCTATGCTAGCGAGATGTAGAGTATTTGTGAGCTGGGATCCTAGGAGGAGGACTTGGGGTGAATATTGATGCGGTGTGGCCGGTAGTATTAGGTCCGTACTACCGAAGACACCGGATCAGTGCGCAGTCCATGTAAGAATCCTTAGGGTACTAGGGAGCAAGTAGGGTTGAGTTATCGAGTGCGAGTGTCACACCCCAAAACCGAGAACGGCGGAAACGTTCTGGGGCGGAGGACGTCATGTATGCATCACAACAAATGTAAAGTAGTAAACAAGCAACAACATCATCCATTGCATTAATAGTATAATTTTAGTTACAAGTGTTTTCTTTCATAGTACAAGACATGATGATAACTTATCAAAACAAAATAGAGTCTTGACTGCTCCGTCTTCTCTAAACCTTGTATCGGCACCTGTCTATTTGTAACCTAAGAATACAAGTTATTTTGAAAGAGTAGATCAACATTTAAGCTGGTGAGTTCGTAAGTATTTA